>NC_134356.1:57401385-57526469 GCF_048569485.1 Anomaloglossus baeobatrachus
TGGATGGGCCAGAGGCTGGATCAGTAAAGGGCAGAGAGCTCCACTCTGACTCAGATGCCAGCAAGGTGGAGGTGGGTACAGGTATGGGCTGGGATCATCAAAGATGAACTTGTGGGACCTTTGCGGGTTGAGGATGGAGTGAAGCTCAACTCCCAGACCTACTGCCAGTTTCTGGAAGACAACTTCTTCAAGCAGTGGTACAGGAAGAAGTCGGTATTGTTCAAGAAAAACATGATTTTCATGCAGGACAATGCTCCATCACATGCATCCAACTACTCCACAGCATGGATGGCCAGTAAAGGTCTAAAAGATGAAAAAATAATGATATTGCCCCCTTCTTCACCTGATCTGAACCCCATAGAGAACCTGTGGTCCCTCATAAAATGTGAGATCTACAGGGAGGGAAAACAGTACACATCTCGGACCAGTGTCTGGAGGCTGTGGTGGCTGCTGCAAGCAATGTTGATCGTAGACAGATCAAGCAACTGACAGAATCTTTGGATGGTCGGCTGTTGAGTGTCATCATAAAGAAAGGTGGCTGTATTGGTCACTAATTTTTTGGGGTTTTGGTTTAGCATGTCAGAAATGTTTATTTCTATGTATTTGTTTTTACACTCAACTGTCACATAGGGTGGGTGGGGGAAGTAATGAATATGCATGAGGGTTAATGAGTGGACCCAGAAGCAGTGTGACAGCTGCTTGGGAGACTCGGTAAGTATAACTGTCCTGCTCTAACCCCTCTAGCCCTTACTAACACCAGTTTACAGCACACTGAACCCCATGTTCAGATTGAAATCTAATCCCGAACCAGACTTTTTTTTTAAAGTCTGTCTGGACCCGCCAAACTCGAACATCTGCAGGTTCTTCCATCTCTAGTGACAGCACTAATTAATGGGGTTTCACACTAAATACATATATGAGTTATAGGTAATAAAGTGAGTGTCAAGCTGCCACCAGGGGGAGCCGGAGCTCTGCAGCAGAAGACACTAAACAGAGCAATGAGAACCAGGAAGTTAATACACAGTGTTCTCGTACATTGCCTCACAGCACAGCTGGGGAGCAGAGCTGCGGGGCGTGCGAGGAATAGTCAGGAGAGCCGGGTCAAGCACAGTACGGGCAGAAGGAAAACCGGAGAAAAGAGCAGAAGCGGAGTCAAGGTCAGGCCGAGGTCAGTACCAGAGGAAGCAACCGAGTGGGGAGGTAGGAGAGGGGACAGAGGACTGGAGGGTCGACCAGGGGACGGAACACAGACAAGGGCACGGGGGCACAGGCACAGACGGATCAGGATATCACTCACAGGACCAGCAAACACAGGCAAAGCAGTGCTAAGCTTATAGCCGGCGATGGTTCACTGGAAATGTCAGCTTTTAAGGCATCCAGGCTCCGGAAGTGAGGCCCGGGAGAAGGCTCTGCCCCCTAGCCATGTGGACGGAGAGGCGAACCATGACAGAGCGTAGTCATTGTTCCAAAATTCATTTTGGGCAGATTCTCTCAGTCTGATCTGCAGATTTGATTTGGTTCAAAAAATATCAGTGAAAAGACTTTTAATGTCTCTTCAGACTTACCCAAACGTAGTAAACAGGGAGGAGTGAATGGGTTAAAAAAATCATAAAATACATTATAATCAGTTATTCTAGACCCTCAGATATTTGTATGCCGCCTCCTAAAATCTTTGGTTCTCTCCCTCCCATACAAGAGGCTATAGAACCTCTAATCTCAGAATCGGAGAGGGTTTTAGAGGTCAGACCACTGTGGCATCCTTCATTTATCACCTATTCTATGGATAGGTGATAAATGTATTTAATATAATCCCGTTTAGTGCTGTAGCTCCATCTCAGGTTTTTAGTCCTTTTGGAATCCCCCCTAAATAAAGCTAAAAAGTGAAAGAGAAGTGCCAAAGGGGCCTATATACTCCCTTTGTATTTGGAATAATCATCCTTCAAAATAGTCTACTAAATAATCGCACATTTTGTCTTCACAGTTTATTTCTAGTGTCGCAGTTTAATTTGATTTCAGCAAATAGAATTGAGCTGCAGTACCAGACCCAGCCTTTGCACAGAAGTGGCGCTGTTTCCTGGGATAAACAATTTTGTCTACTCCTATACAATGTATTTATAACTTTATGCACACCAACAGGAAAACTGAAGAAATTCAAGCAACTTACTGTATTGGCAAAGTAGCTTTTTATACACCGGCCGGATCCCCTCCATGAGAAAGTGTTTGCTCTTTCATAAGAACTCATTTGTATGATATCTATACCTTATATTTTGCATTGTACTTTGCATTACTTACTTCCCATAGAGTGCCTTCTTCTTTTAACACAGCAACCAGCATACCAATGGGGATCATCATACATGAGAGAAGTCCCATCAGGATTCCTAACGCCTCTGACCAGTAGGGGAATTGATAGCTTCCATACTTGGACGGCTGGTATTTTATTATGCTGTACGCCAGCAGACCCTGGGAGGACAGGAAAGGATCTTGTTAAAATAAAAAATGGAATTATTGCGACCCCTTTTTCTATTTCATTTTACTTTGAATAGTATAGAAAAAAAAATCCCTGCTGCTACTTGGAAACCATCAACCAGCAGACTACATACAAATGACATTTACACTCAAATTTTAAAACTTTGATTATTTGAATATACAAATGTTGGGTATATGGGTAAAATGTAAGTAAATTCTGGTGCATATTTTATATATATACACAGTCATATGAAAAAGTTTGGGCACCCCTATTAATGTTAACCTTTTTTCTTTATAACAATTTGGGTTTTTGCAACAGCTATTTCAGTTTCATATATCTAATAACTGATGGACTCAGTAATATTTCTGGATTGAAATGAGGTTTATTGTACTAACAGAAAATGTGCAATCCGCATTTAAACAAAATTTGACCGGTGCAAAAGTATGGGCACCTCAACATATAAGTGACATTAATATTTTGTAGATCCTCCTTTTGCAAAAATAACAGCCTCTAGTCGCTTCCTGTAGCTTTTAAGGAGTTCCTGGATCCTGGATGAAGGTATATTTGACCATTCCTGTTTACAAAACAATTCCAGTTCAGTTAAGTTTGATGGTCGCCGAGCATGGACAGTCGCTTCAAATCATCCCACAGATTTTCAATGATAATCAGGTCTGGGGACTGGGATGGTCATTCCAGAACATTGTAATTGTTCCTCTGCATGAATGCCTGAGTAGATTTGGAGCGGTGTTTTGGATCATTGTCTTGCTGAAATATCCATCCTCTGCGTAACTTCAACTTCGTCACTGATTCTTGCACATTATTGTCAAGAATCTGCTGATACTGAGTTGAATTCATGCGACCCTCAACTTTAACAAGATTCGTGGTGCTGGCATTGGCCACACAGCCCCAAAGCATGATGGAACCTCCACCAAATTTTACTGTGGGTAGCAAGTGCTTTTTTGGAATGCCATGTTTTTTTGCCTCCATGCATAACGCCTTTTTGTATGACCAAACAACTCAATCTTTGTTTCATCAGTCTACAGGACCTTCTTCCAAAATGTAAATGCTTGTCCAAATGTGCTTTTGCATACCTCAGGCGACTCTGTTTGTGGCGTGCTTGCAGAAACGGCTTCTTTCGCATCACTCTCCCATACAGCTTCTCCTTGTGCAAAGTGCGCTGTATTGTTGACCGATGCACATTGACACCATCTGCAGCAAGATGATGCTGCAGGTCTTTGGAGGTGGTCTGTGGATTGTCCTTGACTGTTCTCACCATTCTTCTTCTCTGCCTTTCTGATATTTTTCTTGGCCTGCCACTTCTGGGCTTAACAAGAACTGTACCTGTGTTCTTCCATTTCCTTACTATGTTCCTCACAGTGGAAACTGACAGTTTAAATCTCTGAGACAACTTTTTGTATCCTTCCCCTGAACAACTATGTTGAATAATCTTTCTTTTCAGATCATTTGAGGGTTGTTTTGAGGAGCCCATGATTCATAGGAGATTCAAATAGGAGAATAACTTGCAAGTGGCCACCTTAAATACCTTTTCTCATGATTGGATACACCTGCCTATGAAGTTCAAAGCTCAATGAGGTTACAAAACCAATTTAGTGCTTTAGTAAGTCAGTAAAAAGTAGTTAGGAGTGTTCAAATCAAGAAATTGATAAGGGTGCCCATACTTTTGCACCGGTCAAATTTTGCTTAAATGCGGATTGCACATTTTCTGTTAGTACAATAAACCTCATTTCGATCCAGAAATATTACTCAATCCATCAGTTATTAGATATATGAAACTGAAATAGCTGTTGCAAAAACCCAAATTGTTATAAAGAAAAAAGGTTAACATTAATAGGGGTGCCCAAACTTTTTCATATGACTGTATATATATATATATATATATATATACAGTTAGGTCCAGAAATATTTGGACAGTGACACAAGTTTTGTTATTTTAGCTGTTTACAAAAACATGTTCAGAAATACAATTATATATATAATGTGGGCTGAAAGTGCACACTCCAAGCTGCAATATGAGAGTTTTCACATCCAAATCGGAGAAAGGGTTTAGGAATCATAGCTCTGTAATGCATAGCCTCCTCTTTTTCAAGAGACCAAAAGTAATTGGACAAGGGACTCTAAGGGCTGCAATTAACTCTGAAGGCGTCTCCCTCGTTAACCTGTAATCAATGAAGTAGTTAAAAGGTCTGGGGTTGATTACAGGTGTGTGGTTTTGCATTTGGAAGCTGTTGCTGTGACCAGACAACATGCGGTCTAAGGAACTCTCAGTTGAGGTGAAGCAGAACATCCTGAGGCTGAAAAAAAAGAAAAAATCCATCAGAGAGATAGCAGACATGCTTGGAGTAGCACAATCAACAGTCGGTACATTCTGAGAAAAAAGGATTTGACTGGTGAGCTTGGGAACTCAAAAAGGCCTGGGCGTCCACGGATGACAACAGTGGTGGATGATCGCCGCATACTTTCTTTGGTGAAGAAGAACCCGTTCACAACATCAACTGAAGTCCAGAACACTCTCAGTGAAGTAGGTGTATCTGTCTCTAAGTCAACAGTAAAGAGAAGACTCCATAAAAGTAAATACAAAGGGTTCACATCTAGATGCAAACCATTCATCAATTCCAAAAATAGACAGGCCAGAGTTAAATTTGCTGAAAAACACCTCATGAAGCCAGCTCAGTTCTGGAAAAGTATTCAATGAACAGATGAGACCAAGATCAACCTGTACCAGAATGATGGGAAGAAAAAAGTTTGGAGAAGAAAGGGAACGGCACATGATCCAAGGCACACCACATCCTCTGTAAAACATGGTGGAGGCAACGTGATGGCATGGGCATGCATGGCTTTCAATGGCACTGGGTCACTTGTGTTTATTGATGACATAACAGCAGACAAGAGTAGCCGGATGAATTCTGAAGTGTACCGGGATATACTTTCAGCCCAGATTCAGCCAAATGCCGCAAAGTTGATCGGACGGCGCTTCATAGTACAGATGGACAATGACCCCAAGCATACAGCCAAAGCTACCCAGGAGTTCATGAGTGCAAAAAAGTGGAACATTCTGCAATGGCCAAGTCAATCACCAGATCTTAACCCAATTGAGCATGCATTTCACTTGCTCAAATCCAGACTTAAGACGGAAAGACCCACAAACAAGCAAGACCTGAAGGCTGCGGCTGTAAAGGCCTGGCAAAGCATTAAGAAGGAGGAAACCCAGCGTTTGGTGATGTCCATGGGTTCCAGACTTAAGGCAGTGATTGCCTCCAAAGGATTCGCAACAAAATATTGAAAATAAAAATATTTTGTTTGGGTTTGGTTTATTTGTCCAATTACTTTTGACCTCCTAAAATGTGGAGTGTTTGTAAAGAAATGTGTACAATTCCTACAATTTCTATCAGATATTTTTGTTCAAACCTTCAAATTAAACGTTACAATCTGCACTTGAATTCTGTTGTAGAGGTTTCATTTCAAATCCAATGTGGTGGCATGCAGAGCCCAACTCGCGAAAATTGTGTCACTGTCCAAATATTTCTGGACCTAACTGTATATATATATATATATATATATATATATATATATATATATATATATATATATTATATACACACGTACATGTGGCGCCCCTGACCTGGTCAGGCGCCACTGAGTGCTGCACCCATGCTGGGACAGTGCTTTCAGGTAATTCCAAAGGCCGGAATAGGGTGTGCACGCACAGACACATAGCAACCAGGTCTCCCACACCTTAGAGGGGACCCTTGGGCAGGCCCAAGAGGGGGTTTTCCTCCACATCTCATCTAGGGGTGTAGGGGAGGGGCTGGAAGCTAAGGTTGCAGCTGCTGCCAGGAAAGTAGGAAGAGCTAGCCAGTCTGGTAGCAGTAGGTGCAAAAAGAGGGTTGCTGGCGGAGAGACGCGCGCTGACACGCTAGTCAGACCCTGCACATGTAGTAGCCATTAGCGGGGAAGAACGGTTACCAGCAAGTTGGTCAGAAAGACGCTGAACAAGTCAGCTGGTCGAGTACGGAGACTTCTGGTGACTAGGCACGCACGAGGAACAGGTCCCTAGAGTAGACGTCCATTTATTGATCTGTTAAACCTGCTGGTGAGGGGAACCACAAGTCCCACATCAACCAACTAGAGTCTGAGCCTCAGCAACAACGAGGGGGCCCATAAGGAGGATCGAGCCTGGAGCCATCTTCTTTGGTTACACATATATATACACGTGTGTGTATATGTATATATATATATATATATATATATATATATATATATATATATATACACATATATATATATATATACACACACACATACACATACAATATATATATATATATATATATATATATATACTGTATATATACCGTAAGAAATATATAAAACCTGAATATGTGTTGCATAAAGTTTCACTTTCAGCCCTTTAGGAATTCAAAATTGTAATCCTTCTTATTGAGGTCATCGTTGAACACGAATCTCCATTATTTGATGTTGATGTTCCTACTAGCTCTTATATTAGAAATTCTAATCAACGTTATGTGTAATTTCAATTTACTGCTCATATAAACTAATTATAACATGTAAATTCCCAAACATTATACGTAAGTGGATATTTTAGATTTGAAAATTCACTTATTCTAGGAACAAAGGGCATCAGCATTGAAATTGTCGTAATGACAGAAACCTTGACCTTGATGAATGCGGTTCCCCACTGTTGTAAAAGTGTGGTCGGTTTAGGAAGCGGTGAAGCGAGTTTTAGAAGAAATGTTAGATAAGATAGGGTTAATGTAGTAAAAGGGAGGAGTGACAGATGGCAGGGCGTATGGTGAGGACAGGGAGCTCCAGAGAAAGGGAGTTAAAGAAGTGGTTCAAAGTGAGAGGACGTGGCCTCGGTGCTAGGGCCAGTCAGGAAACCCCAAGGAAACCTCTGGAGGTCCCGAGCCAATGGCTCAACCTGGTAGACTTAGAAAGTCGTATGTCTAGAGAAGCCATAGGGACCCCGAAGCGGAGAAAGGTGTGTGGTATTGGGGGAAAGAGGCACAAACAGACCCCGGAGGACAAGGTCCAAGATAATGGGAGACAGAACGAAGAGTAGTACCCCACAGAGAAAGGAAGGCCATGTCTGCCATAATGGTGTGAAGAATAAAACTAAACAAAAAAACTGGATGACTAAGTGAAATCTGGTGTTGTGTGTCTTACTACCTGAAGGCATCGACGACTGGCAACAGGATTGATGAACATTGCCCCGGAGCAGCAAATAAGTGTCGTGCGCCCCTCCCGAAGCCATGTCAGCACACGGAGGCTCCTTGGCAAAGTAGAACGATGCCTGAGCGGCCTGGCCCATTCATTGAAATGCATAAGGTCAATGTTTAAAGAGGATCTGTCACTTGCACAAAGAATTGAGTTCAATATCCTGTAGAATAAAAAAAACACATCTGTCTGAGCTCCCCTAATTCTGTTTTCTGTTTTGAATTGCGTCGCTTCATTGCAGAGATATTACCATTTGTTGTTTTTGAAGCGCTGTATGTGAAATCTCTACTTGCAGTCCAACTGGGTGTCTCTTCAGATTCTTGTCAAGGCCGGAGATAGAAGCTATACCCTGCCGTATAGTACAATACAAAGGGAAGGGGAAAGGAATGCCTTATTTCTAGGGAAAGGGGGAAGTGGTGACCCCTGACAACAATCTGCAGATTACCCTCACTGCCCTCACCAGCCCTATACAGGTTCCGCAGCTGCTGCCAAGCAGGATACCTCACCCTAGGCAAACCCTGATCTGGGCCCTAAGCAAGGATGATGGGTACGAGCGCTTGTCAACACCACTAACGGTAAGGAATACAAAATGAAACAATATAAGTGAAACACAAATGCTACCACCTGAACCCAGGTAGATAGCAAAAGTCAAATAATTATCTTAGGAGCAGCTACCACAGAAGTCTCTGGAACAACAAGAGGAGATGACCACTGAATACCACAGCCAGGAACAACTATAAACTGCACCCTAACCACCCCAGGGTGAGGTTTATAAAGGAAGTCAGAGGCTGGCAACTGAGTGGAAAAACTGACAGTTTCCTGCTGCAGAAACCAGGAACTGTCAGACGGCAACATGTGCTGCCAATCTCTGGGATTTTCTAACACTCACTGCCACTGGATTGATAGCTGGCCATAACACCTCCGTGACAGTCCGTGAAACATCTGTGACAATTCTTCTCTATCTACATGGTATATATCCATATAATGTTGTATAGGTAATTTATCCTGTATAGCGATATTTATACACACAACACTGAATCGATATATAACCTGCATGCTTCTTTTCCTAATTACCCTCTTGTAATCAGAGTAAAGAAAATAATTCTAGCAATCGCAATTGAAAAATATTCAAAGATAAAACATTAAAAGAACCAATTGGCCTACACATTTCAAGCCCATGCAGGTGCCTTGCGGACACTAGAATTATCCTCTTATCCTTGGAACCAGCCCATACCATCGCATTGCACTCAAGAACCTATTATTGCTACCTTTGAAGTGCTGGTGAGCTGATAATTTTGTTTTTCTATATTATTTTGTGACCAGTACCTTCATGCCGTTTGACAGTTTTATTTGTTTTAGATGCTTGCTTGTCTAGTTGGTATATACAGTATACGGTAACCTCCTCTTGTGAATAACATATTACTTTGAATTCATAAACTTACTGGCACTTCAAGGATTTATTTTTTTAATTGCTGTGCACTTAATTTTTATTATTAGATACAGTTGTGCTCTAAAGTTCACATAGCCTGGTGATTTTGGCCTGATAACATGCACAGAAGTTACAATTCTTAATACCATGTTTTGCCCCCTCTAACATCAATGACAGCTTGAAGTCTTTTGTGGTTGATGAGGATGAGGCTCTTTATTTTCTCAGATGGTAAAGCTTCCCATTCTTCTTGGCAAAAAGCCTCCAGTTCCTGTAAATTCCTGGGCGTTCTTGCATGAACTCCACGCTTCAGTTCTCCCCGGAGTGGCTCAATGATATTGAGATCAGGAGACTGAGATGGCCACTCCAGAACCTTCACTTTGTTCTGCTGTAGCCAATGAGAGGTCGACTTGGTCTTGTGTTTTGGATCGTTGTCATGTTGGAATGTCCAAGTACATCACATGCGCAGCTTCCGGGCTGATGAGTACAAATTTGTCTCCAGTATTTGCTGATAACATGCTGCATTCATCTTTCTTTCAACTTTGACCAAGTTTCCTGTGCCTTTGTAGCTCACACATCCCCACGTCACCAGCGATCCACCTCCATGCTTTACAGTAGGAATGGCGTTCCTTTCATCATAGGCCTTGTTGACACCTCTCCAAATGTAACATTTATGGTTGTGGCCAATAGTTTGATTGTGGTCTCATCATTCCAAATTACCTTGTTCCAGAAGTTTGGAGGCTTGTCTCTGTGCTGTTTGGCATCGGAGAGATACTTTCTGGCATTTGCACAGTAATGGCTTTCTTCTGGCGATTTGACTATGCAGCTAATTTTTCTTCAAGTGCCTCCTTATTGTGCGTTTTGAAACAGCCACACCGCTAGTTTTCAGTGAGTCCTGTATTTCAGGTGATGTTATTTGTAGGTTTTTCTTTGCATCCCAAATAATTTTCCTGGCAGTTGTGGCCGAAATTTTTGTTGGTCTACCTGATTGTGGCTTGGTTTTTAGAGAGCCCCTGATTTTCCATTTGTTAATCACAGTTTGAATACTGCTGACTGGCAATAATAATACAGTTTATTTTTATAGCACCAACATATTCCGCAGCACTTTAAAATCAGGTGGGGGCTTGTACAGACAAAAACACAACAAAGCAGCACATAGTTCAGCAGTCACAGTAGGAATGAAGGCCCTGCTCAAAAGCTTAAAAATCGATGGGGAAATAGGTGGACACAAAAGGTAAAGTGTGCTTGTGTTGCGGGCGGCGGGGCGCTGCGCTCGCTAACGCTCGGGTCCGGCTCTGCTGCTGCGGCTGCTCGGTGGCTCGAGCGGTGGGCCAGATCCGGGGACTCGAGCGGTGCTCCTCGCCCATGAGTGAAAGGGAGGGTAGTTTGGTTTGGGGATGTAGTCCGTGACACCACCCACGGGTTGTGATGAGCTTGGGCACCACCGCTGCTGGTGACGGGGATCCCGGGAGCGATGGTAGGGAGCAGCTGGGATGTTGTTTTCCCCCTCCATGGGTAGGGGTTGGTGGTCCCGGGGCCCGGTGAGGTGATGGGGAGGCAGGGTTGGCGAGGTGCAGGGTCGCAGGGACAGCGCAGCGCGGTGCCGGATGGCACTGGTGTACTCACTCATCAACAGATGCACAGATGCAAAGTCTCTGGTAAACCAAACGGCTGAATAGACGGGTCCCGCAGCCGGCTGCTGTGGCTTCTCCCGGACAGTTGGCGGTGGCTGCCTTTCCCTGCACCATTGTGTGTATACGGCTCCGATAGCTTCCCACCGGTAACCCGCTCCCCAGCGTATATGTGCCGGAGGAGCCCTTTTGCCCGCAGGCTCTGGCCCTTTGGAATTCTAGCTTTGGCGGTAGCTGTATTCCCTTTTGCTGGTCGGACGGTTGCCTTTTATCGGGTCTTGGCTGCTAGCAAACCCCTGGGGTTCCGGTCACTAACGGATTTGACCTTTGACGGTGGCTCCAAGCCTGGTCGGGGTCCGCAGGCCCTGCCTGTGTGTGCTGGCTTCACTTTGCTCCCCGGTTCGGTACCGGCGGGCCACCGATCCCGCATTGATTCGCCTCTCCTGCAGATGGCCACCACCGTCTGCCAACCTTGCTCTTAGTGCCCGGGCCACACACCCGGACACGGTCAGTTTACTCCTCCACCACTACTTCACTCCTCACTCTTGCACTTCCCTAACTGATCTCTCTTCCTTTTCCCGCCTCCAGGACTGTGAACTCCTCAGTGGGTGGGGCCAACCACCTGGCTCCACCCAACTTGGTGTGGACATCAGCCCCTGGAGGGAGGCAACAAGGATTTTGTGTCTGGCTGATGTGCCTGTCTCGGGGTGGGGGTGTGTGTTGCAGTACCTGTGACGACCTGGCAAGTCCAGGGCGCCACATTTCCCCTTGGTTAAATGCAGACAGTCCGCAGGCTGCCCGTCCATCACCGGTTTTATTTTTCTTTTCAACTGTAAAAATATAAGAACAACAAGACAGTATGCATTTCAAATCTTCCCTTACAGGTGGCATGTCACTTAAACGTTGCAAAACACATATTTATACATTTTTAATAATAACGGATGGACGGCTTCCGCTCTCCCACCCAAGCAACCTTGCCCTGATGCTGCCCCTAAGAAGTGGGCAGCACCCCTTGACCCCAGTCCAGATCCAGGCTGCCCGAGCGGGAACGGGTACGGTGACTCGCACCCGGCTGTCACTTCAGGGGACCCCACGTCCATGGGGGACCCCTGACCCCCGGAGGATCGCCACCGGTTATGGTAGTGGCGGGCCTGGGACATCACTTTCCTCCAGGCCCATCCTCCAAATCTGCCTCTCCGGAGGCGGCATTGGAAAACATGCCCCCAACTTATTTACAATCCCACAAGTTCGTGGGTGCCCTGCAAGTTCTCGGGCTTGTCCATGAGCAGTTCCTCATGCACGGTGGGGATTAACGGTACAACAGGGACAACTCCAGTCCCAACGGGGACGGTTCTCTTCTTCTCGGGCGGCCAATCAGGTGATTTGTACAGTTTGATTCATTCATTCACTTAAACAGGGTAACGATACTGATGGTCCCAACAGGGACAACGGTGCAACGGTGGGCCGCTGCCTTACTCAACAGTCCATTCTCAACCGTGGGGCTCCAGTGCCACCTTCACATGGTGCACTGCTCTGGACCCTGATGGTAGCTTGCTACAGGTGATCTTTCTCCACATACATGCGGGCATGCACATCCGCTTTACACCTTTTTCGGGCAGCGATCTCCCGGCCCAGCTGGCGCTGCTGCCGCTCCCAGTATAGAGCACCTGCCCGCTCCGTCTCACTCTGTGCGGGGGTCGGGCCCAGCCGGAGCTTCCCAGTGCCGGCTATGACTGGCACCTTCTGCACTGGGGAACCCCGCTGTGTCGTGGCCTGCTCAGCTGCCTTGCAGCGGCAACCCCGCAATGCCTCAGCCGAGGCCTGGATTCTGGGGGCGGCCAGCTTTACCTGCTGGGCTGGCTTCCGGTCGACAGCCACCTCCATCTTGGCCAGGCGGACTGCCGAGGCTGTTGTCATCTGGAGCGCGGGTTCCTCTGGGATCGCTGGTGCGTCCATGTCGGGATGAGGTACTTTCTGGACGCAGGCACGATGTGGGGCTCGTACGGGTGTCGGAGCGATGATGGGCTGACTGCTCGCGTCTTCTTCGGGCGGGTCTTTGCAGGCTGGTAGAACGGACTCCGCTGACGGTGTTGGTGGCAGCGGACCGAGCAGGGGAGCAGCGGCAACCGGTATGGGCTGCGGGGGAGGCGATATAGAGGGCAGGGGCAGACGGGGTCCCTCAGCCGCAGCAGCCGGTCCCTGGGGGACATAGGGGCGTGGGTCGCTTACCCACTCCTCCACGGTTGCTTCCACTTCGCGTGCTCGCACAGCTGCAGCCGGTTCCTCCACTTCGACTATCCACCGCTCCATCAGGGAATCAGCCTGGGCCTGGATCTTCCGACACATCCTTCCACGTTGGCGTCCAGGAACGTGTTTTGGCAGAGTCCTGGCGTCCCTGCACTCCGCAGCGCTAGTTACATGCCGCCATTCTTCACCCGTCCCCCCTTGGTCTTTTCTCGGCACCTCCTCTTCAGGGGCGGGGTTTTGGCCTTCGCGCCTCCACTGCTCGAGAAGACGCTCGAGCGGGAAAATCTTCGCGTCCAAGATGGCGGATTCTGAAATTTTTCGGTGGGACACAAGGCGCACTTCTACCAGCCGGTAGAACGGTAAGATCCTGTTCGTGACGCCAAGTTGTTGCGGGCGGCGGGGCGCTGCGCTCACTAACGCTCGGGTCTGGCGCTGCTGCGGCTGCTCGGTGGCTCGAGCAGTGGGCCGGATCCGGGGACTCAAGCGGCGCTCCTCGCCCGTGAGTGAAAGGGGGGGTAGTTTGGTTTGGGGATATAGTCCGTGATGCCACCCACGGGTTGTGATGAGGTTGGGCACCACCGCTGCTGGTGACGGGGATCCCGGGAGCGATGGTAGGGAGCAGCTGGGATGTTGTTTTCCCCCTCCGTGGGAAGGGGTTGGTGGTCCCGGGGCCCGGTGAGGTGATGGGGAGGCATGGTTGGCGAGGTGCAGGGTCGCAGAGACAGCGCAGCGCGGTGCCGGATGGCACTGGTGTACTCACTCAGCAACAGATGCACGCAAAGTCTGCACAGAAGTTAACTTTTGACGTATCTTTGAGCAAGAAAGATAAAGTCAGTCCATAAGAAGTATTGGACGTGTTGAACAAGGTGAATCAAGCCTTAGAGGATCATCCATGAGATCATCTGATCATTTCAGGTAAGAAAATGGATTTTATCTCTTCATATGTTAAGCAAAGTAAACTTCAGTTCACTTATTCAGATATTTCTAATGTGGAGGAGATTTGGTTATGCTTTTATGAGGAGTGTGAACTTGAGAATTCACGTATAGAATGTGCAAGGTCTTTTAATAGAGAGAAACAGAAAATCAGAAATGTCTGTCATTTAGTCTATGAATTTCACAAGTTAATCGTAGGAAAAAGTAAAAATGGTGGAAATAGACAACCTGAATTGTCAGGAAAGTCAGTGATAGAGAAATCCAAAGACTGCTTAGAACCTGGAATGTCAGTCAGTAATATTGTGAATTCTGACTGTAATGTTGCAAATGAAAAGTCAGATTTAGACTGTAATTCCAATCAGAATCTTGATAATGGCGTCAGACATGTGCTACGTAATCAAGGTGACTTTCAGCATACTGAGAAAGAAGCAGGAAATGACGTAGAGAAGCCAGAAGGGGGAGCAGCCAGAGTGGGAGACGTGCAGAAAGTTGTCAGAGAAGGACACGTGCAGAGAGAAAATGGCGACGATCAGTATAAAAAAATAGAACAGACTAAGTTAGGAATTAAACTTAGAAAGAATCTATTGGACATATGCAAATTAATTCCCGCATATAATCCTAAAATACATGTTTACAGAAATTCAGAGATATTTGAAAGTTCCGTTGAGAAGTTAAATTTAACTAATAGTGAGACGAATCAGTTATTCCGTATGTGGATACCTCAGCATTTCTTTAGACAATTGGCATTAAAAAAGTCTTCTGACAATGAGACATTTGATTGTTCAAATGATAACGATATCATAAGGCTGAAAAATCTCATCTTCTGTGCAAGGAATGAATTTGATCCAAATTATGAGATGTTGAAGGAATTACAAATTGAACAGAATGAGAGTACGTTCTCATTTATGTCCGTTTTTGAACTTTTGTATAGGGCGGTCATTCCAAATGTCAGATTGGATGGAATGATACATTTATTCATCAAGAAATTTAATTTCCTTGATAATGCAGCTTGTGCGGTGGCATTAAATAAAAAGTCCCTATTCGAATGTACGACATTTATCGATTTTGTTAGAAATCACCAAAGTCAATCAAAACAGAAATTAATTAATTCTTGAAAAACCAACACGAAAGAGGGAGAGACTCTATGAAAAGCCAACAGTGTCTCCCAAATCCAGATATTTCTGTGACAGGATATATGAAATTCGCAGGAAAATGCATACGTGTTACAAACCATACAATCCATCCCAATTATTATCATCTAAAAATCTTTTTCCACAGGAAAAACCTTTGTTTCCCTTGTCTCCAGTGAAGAGATTGGTCACAGGATCAGATATTGATGCTCCCAGACAAATGATGAGTAAAAGCTTTGAAAGACAGAAACAGGTGTCTTGTGCAGATCCTCTCCCCGGGTTAGAATTTGATAGCCAGCGACAGCTGGGAGACATTCTTTCTCATTTAAGGAACAAACTTGAATTACAAGATAATTTCAGAGATTCCTACAAGTTGAAAATGAATCTAATAGACCGAATTTTTGAAGAAAAATTTAGGCTTGGTCTTCAGCTAAATAAAATGGATTTCTGGGTAAATTAATTTTATTATTTGATAAATATGATTATTCATATACAGTGAATCTCTGCATATATATATATATATATATATATATATATATATATATATATATATATATATATTAAAAGTAGTGACAGTAAATCAAGGTCATATTTTCATTTAGTAAAATGATAGTTTAATGTTATAAATTAATAATTTGATCTCTGTATATGAATAATAATATTTAAAATGTAATAATAATAAGAGAAAGTAACTGATTCTAAGTGTTTCATTTTTTTATCATAAATATGATAATAATTTTATTCTTTTATTTCCCTCAGAATTTATCAGTAAAGCAAATTAATGAAGTATTAACTTTTTATTTATACATTTGTTCCTGTCCTCAATCAGGTAACATATATCTTATTGTGTAAGGTTACTCGCGAAAGCATGTTTAATAATAATTATTATTTTCTCAGGTACCAATTGCCAGAGAACTATTACTTTAACGTTTCTTTTATGAATATATATATATATATCTTCTTTAGAGTTATTAGAAATGTAATCAAATTCTGGAGTGAAGTAAAACTACTTGCTGTATTGGAATGGTGTTCCTTGCACGTAACTAGAGCATGTGACATTTGAATTACTGAGCTAATAATAAATGTCTGTCGGTTCCATGGTCAAATGTACAGTATGTAATACATTGGAATCTGTATTTTTCAAGAAGTACTTCAAATTAGTAACATAATTTTTGAAATGCGCATAGAATAATTGGGAAAAAAGGGATATGTGTCTGTCAATGTTTCTATGTAGAAGTATATGTTAAAGAACCATGACAGTCTTGTGTGCTGTCACGCTCCCCGGGTCCCCTGCGCTGCTCCCCGGCTCACCTGTCACGCTCCCCGGCTCCCCTGGCTCGCTCCCCGGTTCTTCAGTCCGGTCTCCGCCGCTCCCCACTCTCCAGCATCCATTGCCGGCGCTTCCTAGGCGTCCTGGTCCCCGCTCCCGGCGCCCGTCGGCGTCTCAGCCCCAGCCCGGCTCTGCTGCTTCCTCCTGCCAGCTTCCTGCTCTGGCTTCTGGCCGCGCGCATGCGCATTAGGGCGCGCGCGCGGTCATTGACCCTTTCTTAAAGGGCCAGCGTCCATTGACAGGAAATGAAGCACACAGGTTCAGGGTATAAAGGGGTTGAATGTCCAAGTGGGCGGGGCCTGATCTTCGTGTTTCCCAAGCTAGGAGTCAGGTCTCCTTGTGTCTCTTTGCCATACTTAAGTATCTCTCTTCTAGAGCCGATCCTGCCTCGCCATCCGGTCCTACCGAATCCCGCACCCCGAACGCTGCCTATCTGCCATCCTGACAGTCCGTACCATCTCTGACCCCTGTGGTGACCCGTCATCTCGCTCCAACGGTTCTGGACTCCGCCTGACATCATCTCGGCTTCCGAACCTGAGCTCCGTCACCCGGACTACCATCAGTGACTCCGTGGTCCCAGGGACTTCTCTATTATACTCTTGTGCACGGACTGCCCTGCTACCTGTAGTGCTCCAGCTACCGGACCCCTTACCATCATCAAGGAGTTCGGCCCAGTGGATCCACCTCCTGGGTCTGTCCTTCCACCTGGCCCTAACAGTAAGATCAGGCCATGGATCCCGCTGAAGCACTAGCGGCCTTGCAGGAGGAACTCCAACGCCAGCGTGAGACCCAGACCCGCATGCTGAACTTCATGACTTCGGTGGACGCCCGCCTGAACACGCTACAAGCGTCAATTACATCTTCAGCATCTCGGGCTTCCACTAGCCAATCCATGGCTCCAGCCCCCGTGGCAGCCTCTTCGGATGCTTCCAGACTTCGTTTGGCTTCACCACCCCGGTACGCCGGAGATCCCAAGACCTGCAGGGGTTTCATAAACCAATGCTCCCTCCATTTCACGCAGCTGCCGCATTTGTTTGCCTCCGACCAAGCCAAGGTCGCCTTCATCATGTCCCATCTAGAGGGTGAGGCACTGGCGTTGATGAACCCCTTGTGGGAGAAGGAGGATCCTGTGACCACGAACATCCAGGAGTTCCTGCAGGCATTCCGTGGCACCTTTGACGAGCCCGGACGCGCCTCCGCGTCTGCTTCATCTCTTCTCCGGTTACGTCAGGGGACTCTGACGGTGGGTCAATACGCAATCCGTTTTCGCACCTTGGCTTCGGAACTTGGCTGGAACAACGAGGCCCTAACTGCCGCCTTCTGGGAAGAACTCTCGGGTCGAATTAAAGATGAGCTGGCTGGTCGTGACGTACCATCCACCATGGATGCCCTGATTACCCTAGCGACTCGAGTGGACATCCGCTTTCAGGAGCGATCCAAAGAGGTGTCCCGTGAGAGACGTCCGGTACGGCATTCCTCTCCTCCGCAGAAGCCCGCCGTACTACAGTCAATGGCATCTGGTGTCTCCGTCCACGAGCCCATGCAGATCGACCGTGTGCGGCAGTCTGAACAACGTCGAGCAGAGCGGCTCGCCAAGGGCCTCTGCTTCTACTGCGGAGAGGGCACACACCTGCTACGCTCCTGTCCAGAGAGGCCGGGAAACTCCAAAGCCTAGGGTTGGTAGGAGAGGCCACCCTAGGTGCTGGGACTCTCTCAGACCCGGTTACGTGGACTGTGCAAGGGACAACGGGAGAGACGCGGTTCACGGCTGAGGCGTACCTCGATTCTGGGGCAGGAGGCAATTTCATCCAGCAGGCCACGGTGGACAAGTACCAGGTGCCTGTTACTCCACTCGACAAACCCCTCGTGATTGCCTCTGTGGATGGGAGACCCCTCTCTGACACCATCTCCTGGATCACCAGGCCGGTCGAACTGCGTATCGGTGCCCTGCACACCGAGAATATCGCTCTCTACGTCCTCCCACACATGTCCCATCAAATCCTGCTGGGACTTCCCTGGTTACGGACACACGAGCCATCAGTCAGCTGGGGCACTGGTGAAATCACCCGATGGGGCTCTTCGTGCCATGAGAACTGTCTGAAGACCATACAACCCATCCGACGACCTCCGGTTCCAGAGAACCTACCGGGACTGCCCTCGGCCTATTGGTCCTTCGCGGACGTCTTTGATAAAAAGGAATCTGAGGTACTTCCGCCACATCGTCCGTACGATTGTGCCATCGACCTGCTCCCGGGAACAACACCACCTCGAGGACGGATATATCCATTGTCTCCAGCCGAAACAAGGGCCATGTCTACTTACATCACAGAGAGCCTGGCAAGGGGATTCATTCGGAGATCCTTCTCTCCTGCTGGAGCAGGCTTCTTCTTCGTTAAGAAGAAAGAGGGCGACCTACGCCCATGTATAGACTACCGGGGATTGAACCAAATCACCGTAAAAAACAAGTACCCTCTGCCGCTCATCCCCGAATTGTTTGACCGGCTTAGAGGAGCTCGTGTGTTCACCAAATTGGACCTTCGAGGTGCCTACAACCTGGTCCGCATCCGCTCTGGGGACGAATGGAAGACCGCGTTCAATACTCGCGATGGGCACTATGAATACTGCGTGATGCCCTTCGGCCTGTGTAACGCACCAGCAGTCTTTCAAGAATTGGTGAACGACGTTTTCCGGGACCTTCTTTACGTCTGTGTGGTGGTGTATCTGGATGATATCCTTGTCTTCTCTCCGGATCTCCAGACCCACAGAGAGAATGTGCAGCTGGTTCTACAAAGACTGAGAGAGAATCGTCTGTACGCCAAGTATGAGAAGTGTGTTTTTGAGCAGTCTTCTCTCCCCTTCCTGGGTTACATCATCTCTGATACCGGACTGCAGATGGATCCAAAGAAGGTCTCCTCCATTCTCAACTGGCCTCCCCCTTCTGGACTGAAGGCAATCCAACGCTTTCTGGGATTCGCCAACTACTACCGCCAGTTCATTCCTCACTTCTCTGCTCTGACCGCTCCTCTCTCCGCCTTGACCAAGAAGGAGGCTAATCCAAAGGACTGGTCACCTGCGGCCGACGCCGCGTTTGGCTCCCTGAAGCGGGCATTTGCCTCCTCTCCTGTGCTCCACCGTCCGGAGTTAAACCGCCAGTTCACCTTGGAGGTGGATGCCTCCTCCTCGGGAGCCGGAGCAGTGCTCATGCAGAAGTCCTCCTCCGGGAAGATGGTGACTTGCGGTTTCTTCTCCAAGAGCTTCTCAGCGCCTGAACGCAACTACACCATCGGTGACCGAGAGCTATTGGCAGTAAAACTGGCTCTGGAGGAATGGCGCTACCTTCTGGAAGGAGCAGTGTACCCCGTAATCATTTACACGGACCACAAGAACCTGGAATACCTGCGGTCCGCTCAGCGACTGAACCCACGGCAAGCCAGGTGGTCCTTGTTCTTTGCCAGGTTCGATTTCCAGCTCCATTTCCGACCCGCGGACAAGAATGTACGCGCTGATGCCTTGTCCAGGTCTTTCATGCCCATGGAGCAGGAGGAGGAGACATCCCAGCCCATCATCTGTCCTAGTAAAATCATTCCAGTGGCTCCTGTCACCCTGGCCCAGATACCGCCCGGGAAGACCTATGTCTCTGAGACTGATAGGCAAAAAGTGTTACACTGGGGCCATGCCTCGAAAACAGCCGGTCATGCTGGTCAAAAGAGAACATGGAGTGCGATTGTATGTCATTACTGGTGGCCATCCCTTCGCACAGACATCACTGCTTTTGTCTCTGCCTGCTCCTCTTGTGCCAGGAACAAGACGCCCAAACACCTGCCATATGGCCGTCTTCTGCCTCTGCCTATACCCTCAGTTCCGTGGCAACACATTGCAATGGACTTTATTACGGACTTGCCATTGTCCTCCGGACACACAGTCATATGGGTCGTGGTGGACCGGTTCTCTAAAATGGCTCATTTCGTCCCTATGGCTGGACTGCCCTCTGCTCAGGAACTCGCGGACGCCTATATACATCACATCTTCCGCTTGCATGGCTTTCCATCACACATCGTGTCCGACAGAGGAACTCAGTTCACCTCCCGCTTCTGGAGGGCTCTCTGCAAACATCTGGGAGTGACTCTGGACTTTTCTTCTGCCTACCATCCTCAATCTAATGGCCAAGTGGAAAGGGTCAATCAAATCTTGACCTCCTTCTTACGACACTACGTCAACGCCCATCACGACGACTGGTCCACGCTTCTTCCTTGGGCTGAATTCTCCCATAACCACCACGTCAGTGAGTCCTCCTCCAGCTCTCCCTTTCATGTCGTTTACGGACTTCAGCCCTCCGTCCCATTGCCTGTATCTCCTTCTTCGGATGTCCCTGCTGCTGATGCTGGAGCCCGTGACTTTGCAACCATTTGGGACTCTGTCAAGGTGTCCCTTGGGCGTGCTTCCCTGCGGATGAAGAGACATGCAGACAAGAGACGTCTGGACCCTCCGTGTTTCTCTCCTGGAGATCTAGTCTGGCTTGCTTCCAAGTACGTCCGATTGAAGATACCATCCTACAAGCTGGGTCCTCGCTACATCGGGCCGTTTAAAGTCCTCAGCAAGATCAATGAGGTCTCCTACAAGCTACAGCTCCCGGCCACGATGAGGATACCCAACTCCTTCCACGTCTCCCTGCTCAAGCCGGTTGTCCTTGGTCCCTTCTCCGCTGCTGCCAGTTCGGCTCCTCCTCCTATTGCCGATGACGACATCTATGCGGTAAGGGATATCGTGGCCATGAAGACCGTACGGGGTCGACAGTTCTTCCTGGTGGACTGGGCAGGGTATGGTCCTGAGGATAGGTCCTGGGAGCCCCGGGAGAATGTGGGTACTCCGCTGATCCGTGCCTTCCTGTCCCGGTTGCGGGGAGGGGGGTGTGGGGGGGGTACTGTCACGCTCCCCGGGTCCCCTGCGCTGCTCCCCGGCTCACCTGTCACGCTCCCCGGCTCCCCTGGCTCGCTCCCCGGTTCTTCAGTCCGGTCTCCGCCGCTCCCCACTCTCCAGCATCCATTGCCGGCGCTTCCTAGGCGTCCTGGTCCCCGCTCCCGGCGCCCGTCGGCGTCTCAGCCCCAGCCCGGCTCTGCTGCTTCCTCCTCCCAGCTTCCTGCTCTGGCTTCTGGCACCCGGGCCGCGCGCTTGCGCATTAGGGCGCGCGCGGTCATTGACCCTTTCTTAAAGGGCCAGCGTCCATTGACAGGAAATGAAGCACACAGGTTCAGGGTATAAAGGGGTTGAATGTCCAAGTGAGCGGGGCCTGATCTTCGTGTTTCCCAAGCTAGGAGTCAGGTCTCCTTGTGTCTCTTTGCCATACTTACGTATCTCTCTTCTAGAGCCGATCCTGCCTCGCCATCCGGTCCTACCGAATCCCGCACCCCGAACGCTGCCTATCTGCCATCCTGACAGTCCGTACCATCTCTGACCCCTGTGGTGACCCGTCATCTTGCTCCAACGGTTCTGGACTCCGCCTGACATCATCTCGGCTTCCGAACCTGAGCTCCGTCACCCGGACTACCATCAGTGACTCCGTGGTCCCAGGGACTTCTCCATTATACTCTTGTGCACGGACTGCCCTGCTACCTGTAGTGCTCCAGCTACCGGACCCCTTACCATCATCAAGGAGTTCGGCCCAGTGGATCCACCTCCTGGGTCTGCCCTTCCACCTGGCCCTAACATGTGCATAGATGTGTCTATGAATGATTGATTGTTTGAGCAGCTGCCAATGTCAAGTACTTGAATAAGAGGTCTTTGAAGTTTCCAAAAAAAAAGGGAATTTTTGTTTTAACTCCGAGGGTATAATATGTATGTATATTATTAGAATAAATAAGTTATAGTACATAAGTATAAATAATGAAGGAATTTATACCGAATATATCTTATTCTTAGACATATTTCTTTAATATAGAGATGTTAGGATCTTTTGTGTTAGTCACTTCTTTTACTGATACATAGATTGGTAATCATTTTTCTTTTCAAATATGGAAGTGATATTTATAATATGGTCTTGAAGATATACAACATAAATTTTAATTTAATTTAATCTTGACATATTAATTTTTATAATATCATATTTCATGATATTGAAAGGGAAAGGTTTGGTCTCAATCACACATTTATATTTGATAAATATATGTGTTTACAGGATACTTTAATAATTAATATTTCAAGTACAAAGGAAGAATTGGGAATAAAAAAATATATTTGAAGTATATCATAATGCATTTATATACTAAGAGAAGAGTATTATTTGCAAGGTTACATGACTTAATTATTTTTATAGGTTACTGATATGATAGGTATGGAAATCCTATAAGATACTGGTAATATTAAGGTTATGTATTGTTAAGACATAGGTGTTATATACATAGAAGGCCTTATTTTTATTTCAATTTTTATTTTTATTCCGATTCTCATTTTTCCTTTTATTCCTATTTTTTATATTAATTATTATTATTTAATATTCACATTTTTAATCCAAATTTTAATTCTACAATTTTTATTTTTTCTTCAAATTTTAAATATCTCAATTGACAAAACACTTCAATATTTAGTTCAGTAATATCTAATATAAGAATATTACTTTATTAAATATGAATCATATTAAAAGGGAAAAGTTCCACTTTTTGGAAGAAAAGATACTTCCTTCATCAATATATACAATTGTTTACTTTCTAGTAATACATTATTTTTATATTAGTATGTTAACACAATAAGGATGAAATATTACTTATAGTTACACATTTTCTTATATAGTAGGTTATTTAATAAATAATAGACAAATCAAATAAATTAAATTAGAGTAATATAGATGGAAGATCGAGGTACATCCAGGTTTACCTTCCCATATTTACAAATAATATTTATATTATATTTTTAATCAATAATAATTTATAATGGGTATTATTGTGTTTTGATGGAATCATCCAGTCTTTCCTAAAAGGTTATTTGCTTTGGTTTATAATTTTACAAATTATCTAACTAAATAAGCTACATTGTTGCCTTTCATATTTATAATATGATACATGTTATAGGTACACATTATATTATTTCATATTTTATATTACATTTTGGTTACATTCAACACATTGCCACCTATGGGTTTGGAAGAGTAATACACCAATGACAAAAAAAGGTTATTACATGAGAATACTATTGTCTATACCATTATGCAGTATTTTATCATTCTAAGTATCAATTATATTAATACTTCTACGATAATAATAATGACATGGTATTATAGTATTAGAGTTATGATACGCTGTGACATTTATTAGTGATAGTTATTGCCATATTTGGTATCTAGATTAGGGAATAAATCAGTCTTCAATCAAGATTACAGAATATAAAAAGACTTTATAATTTTTCTAAAGTTAAAAGGGATTCTACAAAAAGGTCCAAAAGGTAACGTCTCAAATAAGACTGTGTAACATACAAAATACTTACCGTGTTTGCACCTCAGAAACATAGTGCTCCTATGGTTCCAGGATGGACAATGACACATGGTCTGTGCATTAAGACCTCACTACAGTTACTAAGAAGAGCAATGACGTGTTAAAGTTAACCCCTGTCGTGCTGACCAAGAACGTCTTAATATCTGTTCCAGGATTTGACAACAGGCAGCATGGAGGATAAAGGTGACTAATGTAAATTACACTGCACAGACATCAAAGACTTATGCTATTCTTCTACACTCATGAACTGTGGTTTATCAACATTGGCTATGGACTTTGTAATAAAGAATAAAGTTTATGGACTTGATCTAACGATGATAAACGCAATACGGGACTGTATTAAATTGGTAACCATTCATTTTTTATCAAAGGATTTATTTCTAAGAGACTGTGTTTATGCTGGATTACATCGGAGATAAGAAGACATCAACTCAGAGGACATCATATGGTGACCAGATTTGTTTTTTGCATTTCTTTTTAGGTCTAGCGAAGTATAGTTATATATTTTTATATGATTGATCAGTCACAGCCTACCATAACATGAATCCACATTATTATGTTATTGAACTTACAATATGAATAATGCAAATTGATTATTATTCATCATTATCATTGATATTAATCCATTATCGCCAAATAAGGAAAGAAGATTTGTTATTTTAATGATGTATTAATTAATTTTCGGGGTTAATTCACCCGCTTCAAGGGGGAATTGTTAAAAACATTAAAATTAATACATCTAGTTATCAAATATTTTATAGTAGGACATATATGTTCACAGTTCTGTTTATGTTGGAGGGTATAGTTTATTAATAAAGTTCTTATAAGGAATACATATTAAAATATCCATATTGAATATACATAAGTGCTGACATGGAAGGATATATATATTCTTCTGGAAGCTTCTAAAAGATTATGTCATATGGAACTATGTTCAACTAAAACACCCTATATGGACTGGACAGTTGTCATATAACACACGATGGAGGGGGCTACGGAGGCGCCTGCACGTTGTCAGCTGTCCCAGAAGGCTCCCAGGCTGCAAAATGAACACATTCTGTCCTGCCTTGCCATTCAGAATCCAAGGAGAGATGGATGAAGATTTTCTATTGATCAGTATGGACTAAATGAACTCTTTTACGTAAGCTAATGAAGTATATTATTTTTTCCTTTCTGTAACTGAACCCTGGCAACCATTTTTAAATAGAAAAAATACATTTATTTTTTACATATTTGAAGTCCTTTCTTTCATGCGCCTTTACGTATTTGAAGAAAAATATATTTAAGAGTGTATTTTTAACAGGAGGTCGCTATTATGTCACAAAACCAGTGACGTTACAGCGATGTCGTTTGCGATGTTGCAGTGTGTAAAGGGGCCTATAGTCTAAGATCATTTGCCGAACAGAGGGGGCGGGTAGGATGATGGACAGAGATGAGATATATGGTGGTGCAGAGCTGTGGAGAGCTTTGTGGGTGAGGGATATGAGTTTGTATTGTATTCTGTAGCTGATAGGTAGCCAGTGTAGTGACTGGCACAAGGTGGAGGCATCAGTGAAGCGGCTGGACAGGAATATGACCCTGGCTGCTGCATTCAAGATGGATTGGAGAGGAGAAAGTGTTTTCAGAGGGAGACCGATCAGTAAAGAGCAATAGTCCAGACGAGAATGAATAAGTGCGACAGTAAGGTTTTTTGCAAATTCGTAGGTGAGAAACGGTCGGATTCTGGAGAAAAAAAGATGCAGGTGACATGTACGAGTGATTGTATATGGGGAATGAAGGAAAGTTCTGAGTCAAATATAACCCCAAGACAGAGAGCATGCCGCTTGGGAGTAATGATTAAATCATCAAAGGTAATTGAGATGTCGGGTGTAGGTTGGATAGTAGAGGGAGGAAACAGAAGAAACTTAGGGGTACTTTGCACACTACGACATCGCAAGCCGATGGTAGAGATGCCGAGCGCGATAGTCTTTGCCCCGTCGCAGCTGCGATATCTTGTGATAGCTGCCGTAGCGAACATTATCGCTATGGCAGCTTCATATGCACTTACCTGCCCTGCGACGTCGCTCTGGCCGGCAGACCGCCACCTTCCTAAGGGGGCGGGTCGTGCGGCGTCACAGCGACGTCACACGGCAGGCGGCTAATAGAAGCAGGGGGGCGAAGATGAGCGGGACGTAAACATCCCGCCCACCTCCTTCCTTCCTCATTGCAGCCGGGACGCAGGTAAGGCGATGTTCCTCGCTCCTGCGGCTTCACACACAGCGATGTGTGCTGCCGCAGGAACGAGGAACAACATCGTAACATCGGTCCTTCCGATAATTATGGAAATGACCGACGCTACACTGATCATACTATTTTGACGCTTTTGCGCTCGTTAATCGTAGTAAAAACGATTTACACACTATGATGTCGACAGCGACTCCGGATGTCCGTCACTTTCGATTTGACCCCACCGACATCGCACCTGCGATGTCGTAGTGTGCAAAATACCCCTTAGTTTTGAAGAGATTCAGTTTCAGATAGAGGGAAGACATGCTTTGAGAGACAGCGGACAATAACAGAATATCTTTTGGTATCAGTTTTTATACAGTTCAATTATCCTTTCCCATATATCCATTGACAATTCTTTTGCTTTCCCCATGACTCACAATCCAGAAACATCAGTGACTGGATGAAAGATGCAAGAGTCTGTCTGGATCCCAGAAACTCACTCAGCTTTTATGCACACCAACAGATTACAAGCAAATAGGTCACAAGTGAGGATGCTACCTTTATTAGCCATACAATCACAATTGTGACAATTTCTGTGCATGTTATCAGCCAAAATCATCAGGGTGTGAGAACTTTTGATCAGATTCATTTGGATGTTTTTGGTTTTCATTATGATTTAAAAAGAGAACACACAGTAATCTGACAATAAATGGCTTCCCTCAAACACTCACCATGAGTGGAATAAAAGATTTTGTGTTATCATTAGAGCTGATCGAACGCCCAAACAAAAACGGGGCTGGCGGATCACTGACAGACTTAAAAATAAGTCCGATCCGCTCCGGAATCCGGTGCCCATATAAGTCAATGGGGACCGGAATCCGGAGATTAAAAATGTTTGTGGAGGGAATGGGGGTAGGAGCGCGCGCGGTGTACTCACTGACATGGCAGCACACTTCTTCCGGGTCACGTTTTTCTCTTCCGGAGCAAGTGTATCCGTCGCAAGTGTGACTCCGGCTTTTTTTTTTTATATTTAAATGAATAGTTAAAAAACGACGTCCGGTTCCCCCTAATTTTCATCCCCAACCATGGTAATGCCTTCTGGGGGCTGGTATTTCAGCCCGCAGCCACCCGGTATTGCCGCATCTATTAGATGCGGCAATCCCGGTACACTCCGGCTCTTCCCGGAGGCATGATGCGGTGCCAGTCGGAGTAATAGGTTTGTGATCGCACGGGCGTCTGTGAGATACCCGCATCACAAACCTGCAAATGAATGTAAACAAACACACACAGAGAAAAATCCTTTATTTAGAATAAAGTACAAACGTGCCCTCGTTCACCATTTTATTACCCCAACACCCTCCGGCGTAATCCACACGTCCCACGGAGACCCATCTGTGACGCCCTGGACAAGCCAGGGGTCACAGGTAATGAAATCACCACACCCTACACCCCGGTTAGGCACATCAAAGCTAGACCCAGAAATCCTTGTTGCCCTCCTCCAGGGGCTGATGTCCACACCAGGGGGTGGGCCAGGCGGTTGGCCCCGCCCACCGAGGAGTTCACAGTCCTGGAGGTGGGAAAACCAGGCAGTTAGAGTTTGGAGGAGGAAGTGAGAGGAGCTGAGTGGTAGAGGAGCAAGTGTGAGGAGAAAAGTAGCAAGCAACTGCCTGAGAGCGTCCGGGTGTGTGCCCCGGACGGAGACAGCAAGGTTAGCGGACGGCGGTGACCGTCTGCAGGAGTGGCCTATCGGAGGTGCCGTAAGGACCGTGGACGGGTGGTGGCCCGGCGGTACCGGACCGGTACACAAGGAGAAGCCAGCACCATTGGCAGGGGCCTTTCGGATCCCGGCAAGGCTTGGAGTCGCCGTGAATTTGCCAAATCCGTCAGTGAAGGGGACCTCCGGGTTTCCAAACAACTAAGTCCCGATTGAAGGCAACAGTCCAACCGTATGAGAGAGACACCGCCACCGCCAAGGCACCAGTTTCTCAGGGCCAGCGTCTGCGGGCAAAGAGGGGCTCCTCCGGCCCATATCCAAGCCGGGGAGCGGGTTACCGGTGGGAACCCATTGGAACCAACAGGAGTACTAGGTGCAGGGAAAAAGACAGTCACCGTTAACTTCCGGGGAAAAGCAACAGCAGCCGTCCGTGGGAACCGTCTTTCCAGCCATGTGTTTTACCGAGAACTGTGTCACCGTCTCAGGCTGAGTGAGTACCACCGTGCTGTGAGGCACAGTGCTGCCCCCGCGACCCTGCACCTCACCAGGCCCCGCACCTGGCCTGCCATCCCTCATCCTCCACCCCATCACTGGGCCCCGGGACAACCATCCCCTACCCACGGAGGGGAGAACTAACAACTCAGCTGCTCCCTGTTACCGCTCCCGGGATCCCCATGCAGAGCAGCGGTGGTGTTACCACAAATCACCACAACCGTGGGTGGCGTCACGGACAATATCCCTAAACAAAACCACCCCTTTTCACTCACGGGCGAGGAGCGCCGCTCGAGTCCCCGGGATCCGGCCCATCGCTCGAGCCACCGAGCAACGGCAGTAGCAGCCGGACCCGAGCAGTGGGAGAGCGTAGCGTCCCCTCCTCCGCCCACGACACATCCACACATGTCACAGCTAGCAGCCGCGTAGAGCACGGAGTGTAGACACTGAGTGAGCAGAGGCTGTGCCAGGCTGGGCTATGACATTCTCTCCTCCGCAGCTCCAGCCCCTCCCCTCCTCAGTGTCGGCTCGCCCCCCACAGCAGAGGTCCGCTCTCACTCACTACTAGCAAGGACACTCTCATGACACTCGGCTCTGCAGTACTGCCAGCGTGAGCCATGTGTCATGCGATGGGATCGCACTAGTGTAAAATCGCACCAGTGCACGAGGAGGAGATGGGGAGAAAGTGCTCCCCCTCTTCTCCGCTCCTGTGATGCGATTACAAGATCGCATCACAGTCGCATGACCCTCGGCTGACACCCGCAGCAGAGGGTCATTTGCATATCGCTTTCGATGCTGTTGCATCGGAAGTGGTACGCAAGTGTACAAGAGCCCTCAGAAGTGTGCGGGTGATGCAATGTCAGACTCGTGCGGGTCTGACATGACATCACATGGCACAGCCTGCCACTGTCTGAACATGAGCGTGCATGTACCTAGAAACACATGCACGTTCCTGTCCGAAGTGTGTGCGGGTGATGTAATGTCAGACTCGTACGGGTCTGACATGACATCACACGACACAGTCTGCCACTGTCTGAATATGAGCGTGCATGTACCTAGAAACACATGCACGCTCCTGTCAGAAGTGTGTGCGGCTGTGCTGCGATGTCAGACTCGTGCGGGTCTGACATGACATCACACGGCACAGTCTGAACATGAGCGTGCATGTACCTAGAAACTGATGCATGCTCCCGTCAGATGTGTGTGCGGCTGTGCTGCAATGTCAGACTTGTGGGAGTCCCTTGCAAGTGTGACTGCTGCCTAAGATAAACTGTATGCGTTTTTTTTTTTTTTTATTATTTAAATAAATAATTAAAAAAAAAAAACGACGTGCGGTCCCCCCCCAATTTTCATCCCCAGCCATGATAACGTTGGCTGGGGGCTGGTATATTCTCAGCCCGCAGCCGCCTGGTATTGCCGCATCTATTAGATGTGACAATTCCAGTGCGATATCGGCTCATCTTGATTGCCCTGGTGTGGTGGCAATCGAGGTAATTGCAGGGGTTAATAACAGTGCATGGCTGCTACTAAACCCTAGGTTTGTGATCGCACGGGCGTCTGTGAGACACCCGCATCACAAACCTGTAAATTACAGTAAATAAACAAGAAACTGAGAAATCCTTTATTTGGAATAAAGTACAAACGCAGCCCCCTCCTTCACCACTTTATTACCCAACACAGCCCTCCACCTCCGGCGTAATCCACACGAGATCCAGCGAAGACACATCCAGCTCTGCTACATGTCAGAGCGAGCAGCCATAGAGCACGATAAGTGATGACTGCACGGCAGAGACTGTCACAGGCTGGGGGCGCGTCAGCCAGGAACCAATCACAGATGAGAGGATGGCCGGTGGGCGGGGAAAACATGGAAAGCTGTGTGTATGCGATGGACAGTACAAGAAGTGAAAGCGCGACCCGGAAGCAGTGTGCCGCCATGACACCGAGTCTCGGTAAGTATGAAACGCTAATTTATTTCTGATTTTGTTCATTTTTATTAATTGCCAAATCTGGATCGTGAACCCAGAATCCCGCGCCCGGGTGCGACACAGATATAGCACTGAAACCGCGCGGATCCGGACTTTTACAGTCCGGGCCTGCTCAGCACTAGTTATCATTCATATTCTCTGAAAAAAGGCCAAAAAAGCAAAAAATCTGCTGGGGTGTGTAAACTTTTGAGCACACTGTATGAGATAGATAGATAGATAGAGGGATAGATAGATAGATAGATAGATAGATAGATAGATAGATAGATGGATGAACACCTTTACAGCCCTTACAAAGTATTTTCCTCCTATTGAGGCCCCTTGATCCCCTATCATTGCACCTGTGGCGCCCCAGGACCTGGTCACCACAACAGCATTGCCCCTCCAAAGGGTTAATGCTGAGCCTGGAGGTAATTAGGAGGTCTATTGGCCAGTAAGTTTAACATCCAACGCAGTTCTCCCTCAGGCCAGCAGGGGGAGCTCTGAACCTGGAGTTCCAGGGAGCATTCCTTAAGTGTGGCCTGAGGGAGGAGTTAGTGTTCAGTCTGTAAGAGAAAGCAAAGTGTGCAGACGCAGAGTGTGCTGTCCTGTGGAACTGGGGCCTAGAGCTGGAGCAGCTTGGCCCAGTGAAACAGGAGGAGCAGAGAGGCACAGAGGAGACTTGGACATCGGAGTCTGTGGCCACCAGGGCCTAAAATACTCCGTGGTAGCCGAATCCGAAGGGCAGGAGAGCTGCAAGCACCTGGCCCATAAACAGCCCGAAGGTACAGCTGCATCATCAGGGCCCGGTGTGGACTCCAGCAGAGAAGCACCAGAGAGGGTCTGTGCAGCCTACCACAGAGGGAAAGGGGACGTACCACCGGTCCCAGCAGAAAGAGGGCCATTGCTAAATCCAGAGAGCAGGGTCCTAGCACAGTAAAGAAAAGAACAGGAGTAGGCCTCATACTCAGCTGGCCAAAACGACATCTCCGTTACTTCCAGGCCGGCCAGAGCCCTCTACCACCTGTAACGGTCTTCCAGGACTAACCGTTTGTGAAGTAAAAGAGGAGAAGGTAAAGAGACTGTTGTTTGTGCCTGTTTCTTTCATTGTCTGTCGGCCCTGCACCGTGTTATCCACACAACACCATAGACTCTCACGAGCACCAACAGTGTCCCCGGGGCACCGCTCCACCTGTGGGGAGCAGTACCACCATTGCTGCCATATCATCACCCCGGAGACCTTACACAGCAGCGGTGGCTTAATAGCCGCATACCACAGGTGGCGTCACGAACACAAACTTTAATCACCCCCAAGTTATCAGCCATTTTAACTGACACCCACCAGGGCCACGGAGTCGGGCCCCGCCACCACTGACTACCCCCGGACTAGTCCGGCCCAGCACCGGGTGTCCCATAGCCCTGGGGTGGGCGAGTCAATTTTGGCGTCACGAACAGGATTTCGTGCCCGGTCCCACCGGGTACTGTGCGCCTGCAGAAACTGTGCCTAAAAGACTGTGTTGCTGTTTGAAAACTGCCGCCGCCATTAGCCTCGCTGAGCGCAGGAAGAAGGGGGGCGTGCCCGAACAAGAGCGCAAAGGGAGCACGCCATCAGAGCAGAGCGCCGTTAACCCCGCGCTACCCGGAAGAAATTTTGAAAAGTGAACGGAGCCTGGTGAGGTTCACTAAGGGGGAGGAAGATGTCCGACACAGAGGGAGAGCAGATGGCTGTGGTAGCTCAAGACGCAGCAGCACCGGCCGATGTAATCCCAGTCGCCGTCGCCCCAGCCCCCGCTGTAGCGCCGGCAATGCCGATCACAATGCCGTACATCCCGGGAGCAGAATGGCTGCCGCAGTACTGCGGGGAGTCACATACCCTGAGCGACTTCAGAGAAAGGCTGCACAGCTTGTTCATAGTGTATCCGCTGACTGAGAGCCAGAAGGTGGGCATATTAATGGGGCAGCTAGCCGGCGCGGCCCAGCGTGAAGTGAAGTCCTGGCCTGATACAGATAAAGGGACAACAACCCAGATACTGGCCAAGTTAAAGAGTACTTTTGACACCCGCACCGCAGCAGAAATAAAGATGAGATTCTTTGGGTGCAAACAACGGGCCACAGACAGCATAAGGGACTATGCCTTAAACTTGCAGGAGGCCCTGAGAGCAATTAAACAGGTGGACCCAGAGAGTGTACGTAAAGAAGACAAACTCCTAACTGAGCAGTTCATAGAAGGTCTCCTGTCAGATGCCCACAGGACACAGCTGCGTATCATGGTCCTGCAGAACCCTGCTCTGGACTTTGCAAAGTTTAAGGACCAGGCCATCCGGGTACTGAGAGAATCTACACCGAATGACCCAGTACCCCTCCGGCCTCTTGCTATCACGTACCCCGGGGAGGTGCCTGCAACACGAGCCGCTGCAGGGCCTGAGGCGCAGTCCCTGGATAAGGATCCCGCTGCAGAGCTCAGACAGCAGGTCCAGGAGCTGACCAAGACTGTAGCTGCCCTTGCCAAGACCGTGCAGTCTCTACAAGTGACCCCATCACCTGCAAGAATCGGGTTGGCCTCCAGCCCAGATGACGTCTCATGGATGCGACAGAGGAGGAGTCCGCCGACCCGAGGAAAAGATACAGACCGGTATGATTCAACAGGACAACCGATCTGCCGCCGCTGCAGCCAGGCGGGCCATATTGCAAGACACTGTCCTTTAAATGGGCCGAGCCTGGGGCCAGGAGCCAACCCCCAGGTGTAAGGAAGCCCGGCTCAAACCCCAGCCGCAGCAAGTATGTGGGAGGACGACCGGTCCTTCCTATAGTGCTGGATGGGATCCCGTTGAATGCCCTTCTGGATACGGGGTCACAGGTAACAACCATCCCTTATAAACTGTACAAAAGATATTGGGCTGATTCAGACATTGACCATGGCCCAGATGATGATTTAACAATTGTGGCCAGTAATGGTCAGCCCTTGCCTCAAATTGGGTATAAGGAAGTAACCATTAAAGTCGGGCGGGTAGAATTGCCATGTCAGGGGATGATAATTGTGGATATTGATCGCAAAGAATCTAACCCACTGCTAACCATTGGTACAAATGTGATGGAAAATTGTCTTGCCGAAGTGATAGTTTTGTTGCAGCAGGCGTCTGAAGGTGCCAGCTCCAGGCAGCAGCGTGCCCTACAGAGGGAAATCCGAGCCCTGATGAGGAGGCAGCAGGTAGAGCTGGCCGGAGGAGAAATTGGCAGTGTAATGGTAAGTGACCCTCTCCCCATTGCAATTCCCCCCAAAAGTGAAATGTTGATATGGTGTCAGGCGGCAATAGGCTTCAAGGGTCAAGATTACCAGGCCTTGGTAGAACCGGTGTATTCAGACAGCAGGCCTGGAGTCCTGATAGCCAGAGGGGTAGCAGACGTCCGCAAGGGAAGAGTGCCCATCCGTGTCCTGAATTGTGGGGAGGAGGAAGCCAAATTGCCCCAGTACGCCACTGTAGTAAAACTGTACACTGTCAGTAACAATACCATCAAAGCAGTGGAACCCTTGATCCCGTCCGACCAGGCGGAAGACAATGGCTCCAAGGGACAGCTGGAAGACTGGTGCCAAAAATTACATGTGGGCACCGACTCCACCCCCTCACACCAAAAGCATGGGGTTTACCGGGTGGTACAGGAGTACGAGCGGGTCTTCAGCAAACACCCCCTAGATTTTGGGCAGGTAAAAGGGGTTAAGCATCAAATCCCCACGGGTGATCATCATCCCATTAAAGAGAGATACCGCCCTGTACCCCCAGCACAGTATCAGCGTGCCAAAGAAATGTTACGGGAGATGAAGGAGGCTGGGGTTATCAGAGATAATTGTAGCCCCTGGGCAGCTCCACTAGTGCTCGTAAAGAAAAAAGATGGTACAATGAGAATGTGCGTAGATTACAGACAAATTAACCGCATTACACAAAGATGCTTATCCACTACCCAGAATAGAAGAGTCACTAACAGCCTTAAAATCAGCTAATTATTTCTCCACCCTGGATCTCACCAGTGGGTATTGGCAGGTTCCCGTGGCAGAGGCGGACAAGGAGAAGACTGCATTCACGGCACCAATGGGTCTCTGCAAGTTCAATTGTATGCCGTTCGGGCTCTGCAATGCCCCAGGGACATTTCAGAGATTGATGGAGTGCTGCTTGGGCCATCACAACTTTGAAACCGTGCTATTGTACCTGGATGACGTCATAGTCTACTCCAAGACCTACGAAGACCACCTGAGGCACTTAGCAGAAGTGTTTGAGTCCTTGTCGGAGTATGGCCTGAAGATAAAGCCGTCCAAATGTCACCTCTTGAAGCCAAAGGTACAGTACCTGGGTTATGTGGTCAGCGCAGAAGGTGTGGCACCCGATCCAGAGAAAGTCACAGTAATCAAGGACTGGCCAAGACCCACCACGGTAAAGGAGGTGCGGCAGTTCCTTGGGCTGGTGGGCTACTACCGAAGGTTCATTGATGGTTTCACCAAGATAGCAGCGCCTCTTCAAGATCTCCTGGTGGGCCAGCCAAAGAAGGCTAAGAAGCAAAGCCCTCCATTTGAATGGAACAGTCAAATAGAAACATCTTTTGTCCGGCTCAAAGGGGCTCTCACGGGAGAAGAAATTCTGGCCTACCCTGACTACAGCCAGCCGTTTGTACTGTACACAGATGCCAGCAACGTGGGACTGGGAGCAGTTCTGTCCCAGGTGCAGGGAGGCCGGGAGAAGGTGATAGCTTACGCCAGTAGGAAGCTTCGGCCCACAGAAAGGAATCCAGAAAACTACAGTTCCTTCAAGCTGGAGTTCCTCGCTATTGTTTGGGCAGTGACTGAACGCTTCAAGGACTATCTGGCATCGGCCAAGTTCACCATCTTCACGGACAACAACCCGTTGACACATCAGGCAACAGCCAAGTTAGGTGCGTTGGAGCAGCGATGGATGGCCCGGCTGTCTAACTTTGACTTTACCATCAAGTACCGGGCTGGCAAGAAGAATAACAATGCTGATGCGCTGTCCAGAATGCTTCACTTACCCGAGTCTGGAGAAGACCTGGATGAACTCGAAGAGATAGAGTTACCGGCTTTCCATCACCAAGGCGTTTCTCAGTGTGAGCATGCTGTAGGAGTGAAGCGCTCGAGCCAGCACAAGGTCTCGGTCAACCCATTACTCCACCATAATTGGGAAGAGACACAGAACGGTGACCCGGCCGTGCGATTGGTCAAAGAAAAGCTAGCACAAGCTGAGACCCATCTCGGTCCAGACGCTCCACAAGAAGACCAGCAGTTGTGGAAGGAGAGGGGACAACTGTTCACCTACCAAGGCAAGCTCTGCAAGAGATATGTCAACTGGCGAACGAATGAACTCGTCTGGCAGATAGTGGTCCCACAGAGGGATGCTCCAATGGTCCTAGCAGCTTACCATGATAACGCAGGACACTTCGGGTGGAAGAAGTTGGAGACCCTACTCCGCGATTGGTTCTACTGGGTGCACATGTGAAAGACAGTCGGGAAGTGGTGCCGAGACTGTGGTCCGTGTAACCTGAGGCGGAAAGATGATGCCAGCCAGAGGTCTCCCCTACAGCCAATTGTCACGAAGCAGCCCCTGGAGTTGGTGGCCCTGGACCACGTGAAGTTAACACCAAGCCGGTCAGGCTATGTGTACGCCCTCACCATTGTGGACCATTACTCTCGTTTCCTGGTAGTAGTAGTGCCTGTGAAGGCATACTTTTGTCGACCTCACGGTTATCCAGAAAGGGTACTGACTGATCAAGGTCCTGCATTCGAGGCAGAAGTGTTCCAAGAGTTCTGTAATATGTACGGCTGTAAGAAAATCAGAACAACACCGTACCACCCCCAAACCAATGGATTGTGCGAGAAGATGAACCATGTGGTTATTGATATGCTCAAGACTCTACCTCTGGAAGAAAGAAACCAATGGCCAGAGAAGTTACCAGATGTGGTAGACCTGTATAACCATATCCCAGTAAACTCAACCAACTGCAGCCCTGCTTACTTGATGCGAGCAAGACCTGGCAAGTTACCGTATTTTTCGCTTTATAAGACGCACCCCCAAATTTGGTGAAGGAAAAGAGAATTTTTTTTTTTAATGTTAAATGGGGTCCATCTTATAATGCCAGTGTCCCTCTAACAAATCATATAGGGTATATGTCCCTCATAGCCCCCCATCCTAAAATTAGCCCCCTTAATCTGGATATGGCCCCCTTATATTGAATATAGCCCCCTTGTGATGGCACACGTTCCCCTGTGCTGCCTATGGTCCCCTATGGATTGCACACGTTCCCGTGTTAGATAACGCCCCCATGCTGCTGCCCATGGCCCCTATAGATCGCACAAGTCCCCCTGTGTTAGATATCGCCCCCATAGTGCTGCCCATGGCCCCTATATAGATCGCACAAGTCCCCCTGTGTCAGATATCGCCCCCATAGTGCTGCCCATGGCCCCTATATAGATCGCACAAGTCCCCCTGTGTCAGATATCGCCCCCATAGTGCTGCCCATGGCCCCTATAGATCGCACAAGTCCCCCTGTGTTATATATCGCCCCCATAGTGCTGCCCATGGTCCCTATAGATCGCACAAGTCCCCCTGTGTCAGATATCGCCCCCATAGTGCTGCCCATGGCCCCTATAGATCGCACAAGTCCCCCTGTGTCAGATATCGCCCCCATAGTGCTGCCCATGGCCCCTATAGATCGCACAAGTCCCCCTGCGTCAGATATCGCCCCCATAGTGCTGCCCATGGCCCCTATATAGATCACACAAGTCCCCCTGTGGCAGATATCGCCCCCATAGTGCTGCCCATGGCCCCTATAGATCGCACAAGTCCCCCTGTGTCAGATATGGCCCCTAGGCTGCTGCCCAAAGTAAAATAAAACCCTCTTTCCTTACCTCCTGCAGCGCTGAGCTCCCTCCTGTCTGGCTCCGTGCTTCTGTTCTTCCACTTCCTGGTTCTCAGTGCGGTCATGTGATCGGCACAGCAGGCTGAGATCTCTGCCTGCCTGATCACAGTGGAAGCAGGGACACGGGGAGAAACGCTGCAGGGGTAAGTAAAGCTTTTTTATTTTAGAATGAGCAGCAGCCTGGGGGCCAAATCTAACATAGGGGTGGGCATGTGCGATCACACTGGGACGCAGGCTCATATAATATGCACAGCTGCCCCAGCCCCTCACTGCGTGCGATTTCAGCACCATTGGAGATGGACAGCGGCTGTGCATATTATATGAGCGGGTGCAGGAGATCAAAGGCTGCAGCCCGCAGTGTTCCCCTGTGCTCCAGAGCTGCTGCCCCCACCTCCCCTGGACGCTGCAGTGTACATATATATATACCACCCCACCCCCCCCGTATATTCGGCTTATAAGACGCACCCCCTACTTTCCCCCAAAATTTGGGGGAAGAAAAGTGCGTCTTATAAAGCGAAAAATACGGTACCTGTAGACTTTGAGATGGGAACTGTGTCACCTGAAGCGGTTCAAGAGATAGAAGATTGGGATACAGAGCGACAACAGCAGTACCGCAGAGTTCAGGAATGCGTAGAAAAGAGCCTGTCCCAAGCAAGAACGAGACAAGAGCAGAACTACAATCAAACAGCCCCAGCATCTCCCTTAGCACCTGGAGAACAGGTCCTCAAGAAAAAGCGGAGGGCGCATAAATTAGATGATCAGTGGGAGGATGAACCCTACACCATTATTCCCTCCAACTTTGACAATAGTAAGGTATGCCTCATAAGCAAAGATGAAGGGAAGACTTATCAAACAGTGTCCAGAGACCGCCTGAAAGCGTGCCCTGAGCGGTGAAAAATCCAAAAAGAAGTGGAAGAAATTCAAGAAAAAGAGGAAGAGATGATACAAACAATCCTTGGCAAATTCCCCAAAACTTGGACCCGAATAAATAATGCCATAGTGGTACTAGTCTTGACGTTCCTGCAGTTGGTCGAGCCAGAGACAGAAGAGGTTCCGGATCCATCTAAGGAACTGTCCGCCCCAACACAAGATGACACACCAGCAGTAGAACAGGAGAATCAACCCCCTGCCAGTTGTGAACCTGCCGTACCCTTGGCGAATCTGAGACCCCGTAGGCAACCAACACGCATACCTGTCAGGGTTAGGCCTACCAGTAACACAGAGGGGGCAGACACTCCAAGTAGTCAGGGACAAACCCCAGAGCTACGCCGATCCCAACGTAGCACTCGAGGACAGCCCCCTCCAAGGTATAGAACATAGAAAGTAAAATACCTAACAGAGTGTAAATAGTTATGTGAAAGTGTCTTGTATGTAATGTTTTGTTTTATGTGATTAAGTAAATGGACAATTGGGTCACTGGACTATGAGTGGCCAACACTTTAATTGTTCATAGTTAGCACCAGTGTTCTCAACACCCCTGAAGAAAAACTCGTCCGGCGTGCATAGAGTGGGGTCAGCAATGCTCTGACGCACGCCCAGAGCCTACGTTGGGGGTTTTATCGCGGCGGGTCCCCCATGGAGCAGTGTAATGGACACCCGGCAGGGAGCCACACTGGACTCTTATAGTTGTTTAAGGTTGTAACATGTTATGTCTTGTTTGTTTCTTTCAGTCCGGGAGTACTGAGTTTAACTAAGGGGGAGTGTGGCGCCCCAGGACCTGGTCGCCACAACAGCATTGCCCCTCCAAAGGGTTAATGCTGAGCCTGGAGGTAATTGGGAGGTCTATTGGCCAGTAAGTTTAACATCCAACGCAGTTCTCCCTCAGGCCAGCAGGGGGAGCTCTGAACCTGGAGTTCCAGGGAGCATTCCTTAAGTCTGGCCTGAGGGAGGAGTTAGTGTTCAGTCTGTAGGAGAAAGCAAAGTGTGCAGACGCAGAGTGTGCTGTCCTGTGGAACTGGGGCCTAGAGCTGGAGCAGCTTGGCCCAGTGAAACAGGAGGAGCAGAGAGGCACAGAGGAGACTTGGACATCGGAGTCTGTGGCCACCAGGGCCTAAAATACTCCCTGGTAGCCAAATCCGAAGGGCAGGAGAGCTGCAAGCACCTGGCCCATAAACAGCCCGAAGGTACAGCTGCATCATCAGGGCCCGGTGTGGACTCCAGCAGAGAAGCACCAGAGAGGGTCTGTGCAGCCTACCACAGAGGGAAAGGGGATGTACCACTGGTCCCAGCAGAAAGAGAACCATTGCTAAATCCAGAGAGCAGGGTCCTAGCACAGTAAAGAAAAGAACAGGAGTAGGCCTCATACTCAGCTGGCCAAAACGACATCTCTGTTACTTCCAGGCCGGCCAGAGCCCTCTACCACCTGTAACGGTCTCCCAGGACTAACCGTTTGTGAAGTAAAAGAGGAGAAGGTAAAGAGACTGTTGTTTGTGCCTGTTTCTTTCATTGCCTGTCGGCCCTGCACCGTGTTATCCACACAACACCATAGACTCTCATGAGCACCAACAGTGTCCCCGGGGCACCGCTCCACCTGTGGGGAGCAGTACCACCATTGCTGCCATATCATCACCCCGGAGGCCTTACACAGCAGCGGCGGCTTAATAGCCGCATACCACAGGTGGCGTCACGAACACAAACTTTAATCACCCCCAAGTTATCAGCCATTTTAACTGACACCCACCAGGGCCACGGAGTCGGGCCCCGCCACCACTGACTACCCCCGGACTAGTCCGACCCGGCACCGGGTGTCCCATAGCCCTGGGGTGGGCGAGTCACACCCACAAAGCATGATGCCAACAAAAGTGCCCTACAAACACTGTATAGAAAGTCTATAGTGAATTCCTCCGCCATACCGTCCACATGCACAGTATGATGACCCTACTGTACCTCTCTTCAAGTGTGCTGACCCCCAACGCAGTATGAACCCCCAACTGTGATCCCCATATAGCCCTCCATGCAGCATAATGGCCAGCACACCAATCCACACTTTAAAATGCCCCCACTAACCGTCTAAACAATATAATGGCCCCAACACAGCCCTGCACACAGAATAATGGATCCCATACAAATCTTCACACTTTATAATTGCTTGCATACAGTATAATAGCCCCCATATAATACTCCATAATTTAAATACTTCCACATAGCCATCTAAATATAATAAAGGTCCCCACATATCCCTCCAAATGCTATAATGGCCCCCACATAACTGTCCATATAATGCCCCCCAATAGTTCTCCATATAGTATAATGGATCCCACATTGCCTTCTATATAGTATAATACACCCCAGTAGCCCTCCATATAGAATAATGGACCCTACATTTCCTTCCATATAGTATAATGCACCCTTGTAGTCCCCTATATAGGATAATGTACCCCATAGATCTTCATATAATATAATGCACCCTATAGTCATCCACATAGTGTAATAGGCCTCTTCCCCCCACAGTCCTCCATATACTGTAATGCACACCCCATAGTCCTCCATATAGTATAATGCATACCCCATAGTCCTCCATATAGTATAATGTATACCCCATAGTCCTCCATATAGTATAATGCATACCCCATAGTCCTCCATATAGTATAATGCATACCCCATAGTCCTCCATATAGTATAATGCATACCCCATAGTCCTCCATATAGTATAATGCATACCCCATAGTCCTCCATATAGTATAATGCATACCCCATAGTCCTCCATATAGTATAATGCATACCCCATAGTCCTCCATATAGTATAATGCATACCCCATAGTCCTCCATATAGTATAATGCACACCCCATAGTCCTCCATATAGTATAGTACACACCCCATAGTCCTCCATATAGTATAATGCATACCCCATAGTCCTCCATATAGTATAATGCATACCCCATAGTCCTCCATATAGTATAATGCACACCCCATAGACCTCCATATAGTATAGTACACACCTCATAGTCCTCCATATAGTATAATGCATACCCCATAGTCCTTCATATAGTATAATGCACACCCCATAGTCCTCCATATAGTATAGTACACACCCCATAGTCCTCCATATAGTATAATGCATACCCCATAGTCCTCCATATAGTATAATGCATACCCCATAGTCCTCCATATAGTATAATGCACACCCCATAGTCCTCCATAAAGTATAGTACACACCCCATAGTCCTCCATATAGTATAATGCATACCCCATAGTCCTCCATATAGTATAGTGCACTCCCCATAGTCCTTCATATAGTATAATGCACACCCTATAGTCCTCCATATAGTATAATGCATACCCCATAGTCCTCCATATAGTATAATGCACACCCCATAGTCCTCCATATAGTATAATGCATACCCCATAGTCCTCCATATAGTACAATGCATACCCCATAGTCCTCCATATAGTATAGTACACACTCCATAGTCCTCCATATAGTATAATGCACACCCCATAGTCCTCCATATAGTATAATGCACACCCCATAGTCCTCCATATAGTATAATGCATACCCCATAGTCACAGAAAATAGAAAAAGTAGTTCAGCTCACCCTTCCTAAAGTCCAGGTCAGGATCGGTGTTGGTGCACGGAGCTGCCCTGGCCTCAGGCAGAACACAGACAAGGAAACTAGAGTATGATCTCCAGCACTTCAAAGAAGGTTAAAAATATTTATTGAGGTTCTATTAAAAAAGATCCATCGATCATGAAAACAGTGAGGGGGGACACATTAAGAGAAATCCAACATGTTTCAGCTAGTAGAGCCTTATTCAAGGATTGCACTTACATGTCTAATGTGCACACAGATATACTGAAAAGTCTCACTTGGAATGGGACATTCCAAGTGAGACTTTTCAGTATATCTGTGTGCACATTAGACATGTAAGTGCAATCCTTGAATAAGGCTCTACTAGCTGAAACATGTTGGATTTCTCTTAATGTGTCCCCCCTCACTGTTTTCATGATCGATGGATCTTTTTTAATAGAACCTCAATAAATATTTTTAACCTTCTTTGAAGTGCTGGAGATCATACTCTAATACCCCATAGTCCTCCATATAGTATAATGCATACCCCATAGTCCTTCATATAGTATAATGCACACCCTATAGTCCTCCATATAGTATAATGCACACCCCATAGTCCTCCATATAGTATAATGCATACCCCATAGTCCTCCATATAGTACAATGCATACCCCATAGTCCTCCATATAGTATAGTACACACTCCATAGTCCTCCATATAGTATAATGCACACCCCATAGTCCTCCATATAGTATAATGCACACCCCATAGTCCTCCATATAGTATAATGCACACCCCATAGTCCTCCATATAGTATAATACACACTCCATAGTCCTCCATATAGTATAATGCACACCCCATAGTCCTCCATATAGTATAATGCACACACCATAGTCCTCCATATAGTATAATGCATACCCCATAGTCCTCCATATAGTATAGTACACACCCCATAGTCCTCCATATAGTATAATGCACACCCCATAGTCCTCCATATAGTATAATGCATACCCCATAGTCCTCCATATAGTATAGTACACACCCCATAGTCCTCCATATAGTATAATGCACACCCCATAGTCCTCCATATAGTATTATGGCTGTCACAGTGTACTCATGGATTTAAAAATAAATACTCACCTCTCCTTGTTCACCCTCTGCTTTGCTCTCCATATAGGAAGACATTGATTGCTGTTATTTATTCCAAAGGGTGTGCAACCAAATATTAAGTTGAGGGTGCTAATAATTTTTTTCGCATTTTTGGAGTTTTGTCTGAAATTAACTTTAACCTCTTCACCCCGGCCGATTTTCCATTTGTTTTTTTGTTTTTTTGCTCCCCTTCTGAGAGCCATAACTTTTTTTTTATTTTTCAGTCAATCTTGCCATATGAGGGCTTGTTTTTTGCAGGATGAGTTGTACTTTTAAATCAAATCATTAGTTTTACCATATAATGTACTGGAAAACTGCAAACAAATTCCAAGTGTGGAAAAATGGCAAAAAAAGTGATGTTTTTGGGATATTTTTTTCACAGTGTTCACTATATGGTAAAACTGTTGTATCGGTATGATTCCTCAGGTTAGTACGAATTTGTAGATACCAAACATGTATTGGGTTACTTTTACCTAAGGGGGTTAAAAAATTCAGATTTTGTCCAAAAAAGTGGCGCATGTTTTGTGCCATTTTCCAGAACCTAAAAAGTTACCATTTTTCAGGATCAATAGCTCAGTGACGGCTTATTATTTGTATCTTAAGCTGTCATTTTTAATGGTACTATTTGTGCACAAATGCTACATTTTGATCGCCTGATATTGCATTTTGCGCAAAATGTGCGGTGACCAAAAAATTTAATTTTGGCATTTGGAATTTTTTTTGCTGTTACACCGTTTACCGATCAGATAATTGATTATAGATTTTGATATATTGGGCATTTCTGAACGCGGCGATATCAAATGTGTATATTTTTTATTTTTTTAACCCTTTAATTTTCAATGGGGTGAATGGGGGGGGATTTGAACTTTTAGTTTTTTTTATTTTAAAAAAAAAAAATGTAATGTTTTTAATGTTTTTTTTTTACTTTTTTATTTTACTAGTCCCCCTAGGGGACTATAAGGATCAGCAGTCTGACCGCTCATTCATTTCTGGTGATCACAGCTACACAGCTGTGATCACCAGAAATACTCACCTCTTGTAAATGTTATCACTCGGCCGGGTGAAACAGGAAGTGACTCATGATAGCTACAGCTAGATCACATGACCCTGTACTACCATGACAACCATCGGCTCACAGTGATCACATCACAGTGTCACCGATCTGGCTGGGTGACGATTTACCGTGCAATTTAAATTACGATGTCACATTTTGACATCGAGACTTAACGGGTTACAGGCGAGGGTGGATAGCGGATCCATTCGTGCCTGCGAAGCACACGTCAGTTGTTCAAATCAGCTGACATGTGCACGGATCACCGGCAGCTGCCCACAGCAGCTGCCGGTGATTACAACTATATGGGTTAGGACGTACCATTACGGCCTGCGGTCGTTATTGGTTAATTTGCCTTTTTCTCTGTCTTTTTTTGCGTTATTGCAATACACACACATTTAACAAACATGTCATTGCAAAATATTTCTGGGATAAATAATTAATTTTCTGGAACACTTTAAAGGGTGCCAACACTTTTGGCTCTGACTGTATGATAAAGATTAAATGAGGTCACTGCTGTTAAATATCACCTGAGATCACCTAACTAGTATCACTTCAGCAGTATAACAAAGCGCGCAGCAGATGTAAGACTTGTTATTTAAGATGTTTCTGAATTTCCTGCAAATTATAAAGTGTAAATGATGCAATTAATCAATTGTCCACAGCAGGATATATTTATAGAGGCTGTTCTGGGTCTACAGAGGAGGGGTTTCCACAACCCTAGGGACAGAGCAAGCTGTCACTGACCCGCGCCCGGCACAGGGGCTTCCCTTGATATTTATCCTTCCCGATGACTAAAGTTTGATTCTGTCTTAAAAGGGCTCAATCACAATAATATAAAGCAGGACACAATAATATAAAGCAGGACACATTAGAGATGTCTGAAACCAGCCATAGAACTCATGCATAATGACAGGACTGTTTTATGACTTTCTGTTAAGGTCTTAATAGGGCTTTTATAAAGATAAATGAGCCCTTTACTGCTCTCATGTGTGCCCCCGATTCCTCATATACAGTGGAACCTTGGTTAACGAGAATAATCCGTTCTGGGAGTGTGCTTGTTAACCAAGTTACTCATCTAGCAAAGCAAGATTTCCCATAGGAAATCATTGCAATGCAGACAATTCGTTCCACGACTTGTTAAATGTCCCATCCTGGTGCCCTATTGTGCCATTCCACACATGCACAAACACACACAAACACACACAAACACGCACGCACAAACACACACGCACAAACACACACGCACAAACACACACGCACAAACACACACACACAAACACACACATATTATGCTCACCTTACCTTCCGTTCCCTCGCCGGTCTCCTGGAACTTGCAGTTCGCCCGTACAAGACGTGTATCGGGTAACCAAGGCGACTGATGCCGGACCTTCCGCACTCAGCGCGCTAACGTCAAAGGCAGGAGCCGCTTGCCTCTGATTGGCCAGCGCACTGCCTTTGAGTAGCGCCTGACAGGGAGAAGTTCCTCCCTCGTCGCGATGGTTACCGGATACACATCCTGTAGAGGGAGGACCTTCCCCTGTCAGCCGCTACTCAAAGGCAGCACGTTGGCCAATCAGAGGCAAGTGGCTCCTGCCTCTGACGTCAACGCGCTGGGAGCTGAAGGTCCGGCATTGGTCACCTTGGTTACCCGATACATGCAAGTTCCAGGAAGCCAGCGAGGGAACGGAAGGTAAGGTGAGCATAATATGTGTGTGTGCGCGTGCATGCGCGTTTGTTTGTGTGTGTTTGTGCGTGCTTGTGTGTGTTTATGTGGACTGCAAGAGTGGGTTAGAGCGTGGTGGATGTACAGAACCGGAAGTGTGTGCGGTGAGTATTTTGCTCGTACAGCAAGGCTTTCTCGTAAACCGAGTTACAAATTTACAGAAAGCTTTGCTCGTTTCCACTGTACCTCTAAAATTCCTACTACACATTTATAATTATATGCACATCTGGATGTTTCCAGTTGGAGGTGATTGATTACATAATCTGATACTAACCAATCAGTGCTGACAATGTTAGACTGTCTCAGGACACACCCCTATGTCTAGCGAAATGATCATACCAAGTTGTCAATTTATACAAACATTTCTATGAGGAATAAATGGAGAAACAGAGCACAACAGAGTTTTTTGAAATTGTATTTTATGGGGAGCACAAGAACAGTGGTGTGCCCCCTTCCTGATTTCTTATTGTTTTGCATGGGTGTCACTCTAAGGGGCACTTTGCACACTACGACATCGCAGGTGCGATGTCGGTGGGGTCAAATTGAAAGTGACGCACATCCGGCATCGCAGGCGATATCGTAGTGTGTAAAGCCTTTTTGATACGATTAACGAGCGCAAAATCGTCGTAATCGTATCATCGGTGTAGGGTCCGACATTTCCATAATTTGGAAATGACCGATGTTACGATGTTGTTCCTCGTTCCAGCGGCATCACACATCACTGTGTGTGAAGCCGCAGGAGCGAGGAACATCTTCTACCTGCGTCCTGAGGCTCACGCCAGCTATGCTGAAGGAAGGAGGTGGGTGGGATGTTTACGTCCCGCTCATCTCTGCCCCTCCGCTTCTGTTGGCCGCCTGCCGTGTGACGTCGTTATGACGCCGCACGACCTGCCCCCTTAATAAGGAGGCGGGTCGCCGGCCAGAGCGATGTCGCAGGTCAGGTGAGTGCATGTGAAGCTGGTGTAGCGATAATGTTCGCTACGCCAGCTATCACCATGATATCGCAGCTGCGACGGGGGCGGGGACTATTACGCTCGGCATCGCAAGCATCGGCTTGCGATGTCGTAGTGTGCAAAGTGCCCCTTAAATGTTTCAGATCACCAAACAAATTTAAATAATAGACAAAGATAACACAAGTAAACACAGAATGCAGTTTATAAACAAAGGTCTTTATTATTAAGGGAAAAAGAAATTCAAACCTACAAGTCTTTGTGTGAAAAGGTGATTGCCCCCCCCCACTTAAAACATAAATTAGTTGTGGTTTAACAAATCTTTGTGAAGCGGAGCTCTAATTCTCTAACTACACTCTAGTGTTGATTACTGCTACACCTGTTCTCCATCAAGGAATCACTTAAATAGGACCTGCCTGACAAAGTGAAGTAGACCAAAAGATCCTCAAAAGCTAGACATCATGCCACGATCCAAAGAAATTCGGGAACAAATAAGGAACAAAGTAATTGAGATCTATCAGTTAGTAGAATTGAAAAATTAAGAGGTGATTGGTTTACCTACTGGTATACCTTCTTTTGAGCCTTGACATCAGGGATGTTCTTATTTTAACCTATGTCAAACCCATTATATAAGGCTTGATGTTCCATAACCTTATTTATATTACAGGTAGTGCCTATGATGTGTTTCATCGCGCCCCAAAATTAATAAAGAGCTCTTTAATATAGACACCAGACCAGCCTCCCAAAATCAATATAAACCTAAAATCAGACCCCCTAAACCAATGCAGATGTCAGACCCCTAAATAAAATTAGAAAGACACAATGTGCCAATGTGTCAATAAAGACCACCTAAATATATATCAACATAAGACTAGACCCCCATAAACTAATATATAGACCTGCAAACCAACTCACAAAAAGATCAGATAACAAAATTTGATATAAGAACAGTCAGTTTTTGCATACATATATGTGTATGCGCATACATTTCTTTTTCACAAATATATATTTATATATGAATTATGGATTTTAAAGTAATGAATTATATTTATTAATATCTACTACTTTTTATTATTATTTTTTGATTAATATGCATATGTATTCCCTGCTCGCTTTTGATTAATACATATATATACTCTCTCTGGGTAAATAAATACCGGATTGTAATATATTTCATGTCTTGGCTTCATCTGGATTTAGTGCGCATGCGCGGTCTCCGGACAGCGCCCACGCAGTGGACGTATCTATATTGTCCGTGCTCCGTGCTCGCCCCCCTGATGTCATCGCGTCACGTGACTTTGTTGTCACGTGTAGCGGTGACTCATAGTGGGATGACTTCGGTTGCTAAGTGACGATGACGCGTACTTCCTGCTTGGGCTCAGTGCCGACTTGCACTGCGCATGCGCCGCCTAATTAATCCGATTATTGATTGACTGGATTTCCATATAAATACACCTACCCTGCCGGTATGTCGCCATGCTCCCCTCCCTGACGAAGGCTGACGCTGAAACGCGCGTCGGATGGGACTTGGCGCCATTCCAGCTGTGAGTATGTGTGCTCATTGTTAATACCTAATTGTCACCATTGGATGCCTTTTGTATTGTCTTATCTTGGGATTTGGCCTGAATTTACTTCATCAATACATGCTGGCTTTCCCTTCTCCTTATAATAAGGTTATTTGGTGACTCTTTTATAACGCTGCACATATCTCTGCTCCCAGCTGCTCTGGTATGCCACCTTGTGTATCCTCCCTGTTGCTACATCCCCTCTTTTTCTTATGTATATTTTATTGATAAATAAAGACTGTTCTTATATCAAATTTTGTTATCTGATCTTTTTGTGAGTTGGTTTGCATGATTGTATAGATCAGAATATCCATTATATTTGTGAATAAGTGGGTGGTGGCATCTTTTTTCCTTATACTAGGAGACCACCTTATCATATTTATTTCCCATTATATTCACATCTTGCCAAAGCTGATTTTTGGTGTCTAATATATAGACCTGCCCACCGGCCGCTCTGATTGGTTACAGTCAAACAGTTGTCACTCAGCGTGGGAGCGTGTCTGACTGCAACTAATCACAGATGGTGAAGTAGTGAATACGTATGAGCTTAATGAGCGGTTCAGGGTCAGACTTAAACCCCTGGTAGGCCCCAGGTCATCAGTTGGCCCCCGTGCCTTACATAGTGCAGGGCGGTTGTACAGGGCCGCGGGGCCAACTGTTTGTCAGAGATGGCGTTATGTGGGGGCAGACTGGGCAGGGCCCCCACGCTCTGAGGCCCCCCAGTCTTTCAATCATAAACTTCAGTGATAGCACAAGTTCTGTACTATTGATGCAGTTTCCACGGTTGCAGAATGACCTTTGGGGACATCACAGTCATGTAACTCGCCAAAGGTCCTTAACGCTGCACCGCACGATCCAGACCTCTACATATGCGGTGCACAGGTCCTGGAGACTGCGCCTCTATTCAAATGTATGCATGGCGTCAAATGTATGTACGGCCGAGGCAGAGGAGCTCCTCATCCCTGCACCGACATGTGGCGGCCATCATCACACTGCCACCAGGGCCGCGGCTGCAGAGATGAAAAGGACGCATAGGGCTGCAGAGAAGAGGTAAGCGTCAAAGATGACATAGAATAATTTGAAATTGGGGGGCCGTGGTGGGGGGGGAGTGGTATTATTTTACAAGTGACATTATGGGGTGGTGGGGGACTTTATGAAGGCAATAGGGGACATTATGGGGCAATGGGGGACATTATGGGGCAGTGGAGGACTTAATGGGGCACATTAATTGGAACAAATATGGACATTATGGGAAAATGGGGATATTATGAAGCATATTGGGACATTATGGGTTAGTGGGGGACATTATATTGTAAATTGGGACATTGTGGGGTAATGAGAAACATTGTGAAACAAATTGGGACATTATGGGGAAATGGGGGACACTATGAAACAAATTGGTACATTATGGGGCAGTGAGGGACATTATAGAATAAATAGGGACATTATGGGGCAATGAGGGACATTATGGGGAAATTGGGACATTATGAGGCAATGTGGGACATTATGGAGCAAATTGATTTGGACATTATGGAGCAACGGAGAAAATTATGACGTAAATTGGGACATTATGGGGAAATGAGGGTCATTATGAGGCAATTAGGAAGGGGATTGTGAAAAGCAGCATAGTATAATGAGAAGCGGGGGACTTTATGCAGAGAGTATGGGGGAGATATTATAGAAAGGGCAAGTTTTGGGGAACATTATAGAAAAGGGCACTTTGTGGAGCTATTTTGGAGAGGAGCAGTGTGTGAGGGGATATTTTGTGCAGGGAGCAATTAACAACCACTTCTGATTTCCCTTATTTCCCCAAACATTATTAAATAAAGGGGGGGCAGAAGGGGAGACATTTTTAAATTAAGGGGGCCAGGATGGGGGACATAATTGCAATATGGGCCCTAATGAGGGACATACATTATTGGTTTATGGTAGCATGTGGTGACATAATTACTGTAGGGTCAAATTAGGAGACATTAATACTGATTAACTATAGGTTAATTTTGAGGATACTGTCTTCAAGGGGGCAAACAAAAGTCTGACGTGGTGTAGAAATTGGGGAAAAAGTGTGGAATGTGCTCTGGGAGAGATCATCTATAGGTGACTTATTTTCTGCAGAGTCAAGTCATGGCAGGAAGAAGTGATAGCAATAAGTGTCGGATGAAGAGGAAAAGCTATGAATAACTTCAGCTGGAGACTAGAGTTGAGCGCGGTTCTAGGTTCGTGGTTCTCCAGTTTGCGGCTCTAGTGATTTTGGGGCCTGTTCTAGATCGAACTAGAACTCGAGCTTTTTGCAAAAGCTCGATAGTTCTAGAAACGTTCGAGAACGGTTCTAGCAGCAAAAAAACAGCTAATTCCTAGCTGGCTTTCCGCTGTAATAGTGTAAGTCACTCTGTGAATCACACTATTATCACATTTCAGTGTATAGTGTGCGTGAACAGCGCCTTCAGATCACTCCTGTTTGTATAATGGCGATCGCCATTTTTTTTTTTTTTTCCTTGTCTTCCTTCCCTAAGCGCGCGTCTTGTGGGGCGGGCCAGCATGTCAGCCAATCCCAGACACACACACAGCTAAGTGAACTTTTAGCCAGAGAAGCAACGGCATGTGTGATAGGATGTCCATGTCACATGTCCCTGCATTATAAAACCGGACATTTTCCTCCAGCACGCCATTATCTCTTCTGCGTCCTTGGTGTCAGACATCACTGGCGCAGCTCCGTCCCGACTGAGTCCTATCGCCGATACTGCTGTATACACAGCGCTGGACAGCTTAGGGAGAGCACTTTCTATAAGTCCTTTTAAGGGCTCGTACGGGCAGGGTCAGAGCCATAGGTGACAGGTCCTGAAAACAGAGTAGGTCAGGGATTTCGTCGCTGCATTTCACCATTAGGAGGGAATAGAAAGGCAGGCTTCCATTCCTCTACCCAGAGCCCCACAATCCTGGCACTGTACTCTCAAGCCTCTGCACACTCCAACTCATTATAACTAAGCCATTATACTAGCAAACACTGAGTGTACCTAGTGGCATCCTAAACGTGGCTATTGGACTTTGCTATAGTCCCACTAGTGCAAAGACATTTGCAGCACCTCTGCCTGCATTGCACACTCCAACTCATTATAACTAAGCCATTATACCAGCAAACAGTCAGTGTACCTAGTGGCATCCTAAACGTGGCTATTGGACTTTTGTCTAGTCACACTAGTGCAAAGATATTTGCAGCACGTCTGCCTGCATTGCACACTCAAACTCATTGTTACTAATACATTATAATACCAAAAATTGAGTAAACTTAGTGTCATACAAGAAGTGGCTGTTGTACTCCATTAATGCCCCACTGGTGCAAATCTATGTGCAGCACCTCTGCATGACACCCTCCTGCTCTGTTTTTAATAAGCTATAATGATAGCAAAAAATACTGCCATTTAGTGGCATCATAGAACTGTCTGTTGTATTTCATTATTGTCCCACTGGTGCCAAGCTATTTCTAGCACCTGTGCAGGACATCCTCCTGCTCTGTTTTTAATAAGCTATAATGATAGCAAAAAATACTGCCATTTAGTGGCATCATAGAACTGTCTGTTGTATTTCATTATTGTCCCACTGGTGCCAAGCTATTTCTAGCACCTGTGCAGGACACCCTCATGCTCTGTTTTTAATAAGCTATAATGATAGCAAAAAATACTGCCATTTAGTGGCATCATAGAACTGTCTGTTGTATTTCATTATTGTCCCACTGGTGCCAAGCTATTTCTAGCACCTGTGCAGGACACCCTCCTGCTCTGTTTTTAATAAGCTATAATGATAGCAAAAAATACTGCCATTTAGTGGCATCATAGAACTGTCTGTTGTATTTCATTATTGTCCCACTGGTGCCAAGCTATTTCTAGCACCTGTGCAGGACACCCTCATGCTCTGTTTTTAATAAGCTATAATGATAGCAAAAAATACTGCCATTTAGTGGCATCATAGAACTGGATGTTGTATTTCATTATTGTCCCACTGGTGCCAAGCTATTTCTAGCACCTGTGCAGGACACCCTCATGCTCTGTTTTTAATAAGCTATAATGATAGCAAAAAATACTGCCATTTAGTGGCATCATAGAACTGTCTGTTGTATTTCATTATTGTCCCACTGGTGCCAAGCTATTTCTAGCACCTGTGCAGGACACCCTCATGCAGATTTTGCTACGTTAATGTTATAGCAAACTCAGGGAATTCATTGCTGCATTTGATAATTCGGAGGGATATAAAGTGAGGCTTTCTTTAGCTTTTCCTTCTGTTCATAGACAGCATCTCCAAGTCCACACCCGAAGAGCAATTTCTCCTCCACGTTTAAGTGTGGAGAGGCAGCTATTGCGCATGCGTGTGCCGATTTACCCCAGCTGCAGCCTAACTACAGTGTTTCGCCTAGTGAGTATGCTCAGCCTGACTGTGCCATTCCTGACGCTAAGTCTTCATTTCGGGATACAGCGCATGCTCCCACACTTAGTGTGAAAACCCTCTTTGCACAGGTACTTGCACTCCGTGCCGGGTCTAAGTCCTGTTTTGTGCATAGACACCATGCTAAAGCTGATAGTCTTTTTTCAGAGACTCTATTTCATGCAACTGACCATGCTCAGGCACTTACTGCATCAGAGACTAGGTCCGGTAATGAACTCTTTGGCCCTGCCCCTGATGTGGGGGGGCCCATATAGACCACAGGGCATCAGGTGTCCTGACGATGTGGCCAGGCCACTCCCAAATGGCTTGCAGAGGCCCGCCCCTATGACTTGTCACCTCATTATTGATGGTCAGACGATGACTGGTGAGGTGTTTGGGTCATGACAGCCATGAGGTCATCATTGAAGTTGCGGTTCCAAATAGGACGCTAGTTATGCCACTCATGACGTGTCACTCTGCTTTTGTCTCCAGGAGGTGCATTGTGGTCCACCCTGGTTTGGGGCGGACCCAGGTTATAGAAGGTGCTGGAGACAACAAGGAGGTGCGCAGTCTTCTATTATGCTCCGAAAGAGCACACCTCCATGTGTTGAACCCATTGTGGCTTTAGGCCAGAGGTAGGCAGTGATAGGGCGTTGATGCAGGCCGCCATCACAGTTGGTAACGCAGAACGGTTAAGACCAGCTCCTGTCCTACAAGTCCTGCTTGTGCAGCCCAGTGGCATTAACAGGCCTGCTGCTGCTAATGCGCCTGCTGTTCACAGGTGTGGCCTCAATGCACACGGTCAGCGTACTGAATGGCCCCTGTGATGTTAACAGGGAGTTCCTGGGCTGGGTGGGCGTGTGGACCCTGTGACGCTAACAGGGCTCCCAGTCTCAAGATCCGAGTGGCGTCTAACTTGGTTCAGGCTACTATTAGTTTCATAGCCACACAGCTCTGTATCCTCCACCGAACCTTCCAGTTGCCAACCTGGGAGCACGGTGGACACTGACTGCTGATGGGGATATATACCTTTCTCTTTCTTTTCTTATTAATTTTCGTTATATAGCTGTAACATAGTATATACCACCTTATCCAAATCTGCCAGTCCCACTGTAACAGATGGTGTTTCTTCATCAAATGTTACTTTTGCTTAACCACCAAACCCATGGACCAAAACTTTTTTCCCCTTTCCAACACACCTGTTCCCCTTTTCACCCGCATCTGTCCTTTTTCAACTCATTTTGTATATGACCAAAAGTGCAACTCTGCAGGGACACCGTACTCAATGGCATCTCAGCACAACAGCCACCCCTCGGTCCCTCAGATGTGGACAAGTAAAAGACCATTTCCTCCTATCCATGACAAACCGTTGAGATTCACTCTGTGCAGCACTGGTGTTTAGTGGAAAAGCAGATCTAAGATTGCGTACCACCTTCTGAAGATACTCCTGTATACGTGCGTCCCTTTCTATGGCAGGAATTATTTCGCCAAATTTTGTCTTGTACCGGGGATCTAACAGTGTGGCAACCCAGTAGTCAGGATTACTTTGAATTCGTACAATCCGAGGGTCATGTTGTAGGTAGTGCAGCAAGAAGGCGCTCATGTGTCTTGTGCATCCAGGAGGACCAAGTCCTTGGTGTGTTGGTGGCAGAGAGGTGAGAATCGTGCCTCCTTCCTCTGCCCTCTCCCCACAACCTCGCACAACCGAAATGTGAGCAAGCTCTCACTCATCTGCTGAGTCTTCCATGCCCATCGCCAGTTCGTCCTCCATTTCTTCATGGGCTCCTGCACTTTCATCAACACTTTTTGCTGATACTATGCGCCCTTGTTAATCCCTCTCCCTCACCATGACTGCCGCATAGGTGCCGCTGACCATCTGGACCTCGTAGATCTTGTTATCCCTTCCGCATATGACTCGTCCTGTACTTCCTCCCCTTCCTCTTGTCCCAACACCTGACTCCGAATAATAATTACAGTGTGCTCCATCATGTAGATGACCAGAATTGTCACGCTGAGAATGACATTGCCAGTGCTAAACATCTTCGTCGACATTTGTAAACTGTGTAGCAGGGTGCATAGGTCCTTGATCTGACACCACTCCAGCAGCGTGATCTGCACCACCTCTGGATCAAGTTATCCCAGGCTATATGTCATAACGTATTGCAGCAGGGTTCGGCGGTGCTGCCACAAACGCTGCAACATGTGCAGATTCAAATTCCTGCGTGTGGGCACATCGCATTTCAGGCGTTTAACCGCCAGACCTAAAGACTTCTGTAGCGACGAAAGTTGTTGAGCTGCTGTGTGCGCACGATGGAAGTGAGCACATAGCGAGCGTGCCCGCTGCACAAGGCCATGTAGGCCGTGATGGTGTTTTAAAAATTGCTGGAGAATTAGGTTCAACACGTGAGCCATACAAGGCACGTGTGTCACATTGCCCTGACGATGGCCCGCAGCCAGGTTTGCATCATTGCCGCACACGGCTGTTAAGTCACCAACGGAGTACGCTCCGTCAATTTGTACTCCGGTCGCCAGGTGACGTGTTCCTTTCATGCATAGTGCTGATGATGGGAGAGGAGTCGATGCCAGCGGCGCAGGTGGACGCAGGTTATGCTCACCCACTGGGCTGTATTACCTTGACAGATGCAGAATCTCTGGCTGAATGTAGGTGGTGGGTATCTCACAGATGAAGTACCATCATTCAGCTACAACCAATGGGAAGACACCACACCCTTTTTTATGCCCATCCTGTCTGCAGACCACTGCCAGACATAGCTCTGCTTTTACCCACAGTTCAGTTTTATGATTTTGTGTGCTTGCTATCTGACTACTTTTCCTGCTTGCTGTTTATGTACCTTGTTGGCAGATCCGCATTTCACCTCTGCTTGTTTTCTGATTAAGTCCTGGCCGTCCCATTCTGTTCCTGTTCCTCAATTAATGTTTTGACCCTGCCTGACTACTATTCTCTGGAACTGCAGCCTTCCACAGGTATTAATCACCTTGGGCCCTGTGTAATTCCTAATCCCTGTATAGGGGTTAAAGGGTTTCAGGGTTCTAGGGGTCCTGCTTGGTGAGTGGCTTCCCTCTAGCCTATCATTTACAGCCCATCTGAGTGTGTGGATCAAGGAAGGCGTTACACCGTGCTCTCTGCAGAAGGCCATGTGGTCCAGGATAGTGCTTTAAAAATTGCTGGACAACCAGGTTCAACACGTGAACCACACAAGCCATGTGTGTCACATTGTCACAGCGAAGGGCCGCACCCATGTTTGCATCATTGTCGCACCCGGCCTTCCCTGGCTGCTGGTTGAGTGGAGACAACCATTGATGAAACTCGGTCTCCAGAGCTAACCGTCCACAACTTCTCAGCGGTGTGACTCACATTTCCCATACATTTCAAAGTAAACCTTTGACCGCCTGATGGCATTGAGCTCTGCTGCCAGCATAGTAAGGAGGTGTGTGGTATTCCTTGTGCGCAGTTACAAGGAACGGTGGCCTGACCACACAGGGTTTGCGCCAAGGTGGAGGACCCACACGAGGTTGAAGAGGCAGAAGCAGTGTATTAACTTCTACATACAGAAGAAGGATTGAAACAACTCGTGGGGACGGCAAGACTTGTACAGCAGACCCTTCTCCATCTCTCCCCACAGTAACCCATTGCCCAGTCAGCGACATGTAACGCCCCTGTCCATGCTTACTGGGCCAATTATCTGTGGTGAAATGCACCCTGTCACACAGAGTTTCTCAAGGAATCAGTGATGTTTAGTGCGACATGCTGGTGTAGTGCGTGCACGCCTTTGTTGGAGAAGGAGTGGCGCCTGGGCATCGGCTCTTGGGGCACTGCGATGGGCATAAGGTCTCGTAAATCCTCGGTTAAAAAGGTTGGAAAGGCAGCATTTTGGTAGCCAACAGTTTCCAGATGCTGAAAGTCAACCTCTAAGCCATGTCATGCCCTTCTAAAAGCATGTAAAACACAGTAAGGGGACTCCAACCACAGTCTCCCTCGTTGCCACTAACTGGGCCACACACACCCCACTTGACTGGCATTGGTTGACCCCCCTTTTGAATAAGAAACAGATGCTTTGCATGAAGCACTCTCAAAAATACGCGTGCCTTTCCCGTCCCCTGGCTGACCCAGGGGAAGAAAAGTCCTCTGAGAGCCATGACTTGTTCATCTTGGTTCTTTTAGAAACACAGCGAGGGGACTCCAACCACAGTCTCCCTCGTTGCCACTAACTGGGCCACACACACCCCACTTGACTGGCATCGGTTGAGCCCCCTTTTGAAAAAGAAAAAGATGCCTTGCATGAAGCACTCTCAAAAATACGCGTGCCTTTCCCGTCCCCTGGCTGACCCAGGGGAAGAAAAGTCCTCTGAGAGCCATGATTTGTTCATTTTGGTTCTTTTAGAAACACAGCGAGGGGACTCCAACCACAGTCTCCCTCATTGCCACTAACTGGGCCACACACACCCCACTTGACTGGCATCGGTTGACCCCCCTTTTGAATAAGAAACAGATGCTTTGCATGAAGCACTCTCAAAAATACGCGTGCCTTTCCCGTCCCCTGGCTGACCCAGGGGAAGAAAAGTCCTCTGAGAGCCATGACTTGTTCATCTTGGTTCTTTTAGAAACACAGCGAGGGGACTCCAACCACAGTCTCCCTCGTTGCCACTAACTGGGCCACACACACCCCACTTGACTGGCATCGGTTGAGCCCCCTTTTGAAAAAGAAAAAGATGCCTTGCATGAAGCACTCTCAAAAATACGCGTGCCTTTCCCGTCCCCTGGCTGACCCAGGGGAAGAAAAGTCCTCTGAGAGCCATGATTTGTTCATTTTGGTTCTTTTAGAAACACAGCGAGGGGACTCCAACCACAGTCTCCCTCGTTGCCACTAACTGGGCCACACACACCCCACTTGACTGGCATCGGTTGACCCCCCTTTTGAATAAGAAACAGATGCTTTGCATGAAGCACTCTCAAAAATACGCGTGCCTTTCCCGTCCCCTGGCTGACCCAGGGGAAGAAAAGTCCTCTGAGAGCCATGACTTGTTCATCTTGGTTCTTTTAGAAACACAGCGAGGGGACTCCAACCACAGTCTCCCTCGTTGCCACTAACTGGGCCACACACACCCCACTTGACTGGCATCGGTTGAGCCCCCTTTTGAAAAAGAAAAAGATGCTTTGCATGAAGCACTCTCAAAAATACGCGTGCCTTTCCCGTCCCCTGGCTGACCCAGGGGAAGAAAAGTCCTCTGAGAGCCATGATTTGTTCATTTTGGTTCTTTTAGAAACACAGCGAGGGGACTCCAACCACAGTCTCCCTCGTTGCCACTAACTGGGCCACACACACCCCACTTGACTGGCATCGGTTGACCCCCCTTTTGAATAAGAAACAGATGCTTTGCATGAAGCACTCTCAAAAATACGCGTGCCTTTCCCGTCCCCTGGCTGACCCAGGGGAAGAAAAGTCCTCTGAGAGCCATGACTTGTTCATCTTGGTTCTTTTAGAAACACAGCGAGGGGACTCCAACCACAGTCTCCCTCGTTGCCACTAACTGGGCCACACACACCCCACTTGACTGGCATCGGTTGAGCCCCCTTTTGAATAAGAAACAGATGCTTTGCATGAAGCACTCTCAAAAATACGCGTGCCTTTCCCGTCCCCTGGCTGACCCAGGGGAAGAAAAGTCCTCTGAGAGCCATGATTTGTTCATTTTGGTTCTTTTAGAAACACAGCTAGGGGACTCCAACCACAGTCTCCCTCGTTGCCACTAACTGGGCCACACACACCTCACTTGACTGGCATCGGTTGACCCCCCTTTTGAATAAGAAACAGATGCTTTGCATGAAGCACTCTCAAAAATACGCGTGCCTTTCCCGTCCCCTGGCTGACCCAGGGGAAGAAAAGTCCTCTGAGAGCCATGACTTGTTCATCTTGGTTCTTTTAGAAACACAGCGAGGGGACTCCAACCACAGTCTCCCTCGTTGCCACTAATTGGGCCACACACACCCCACTTGGCTGGCATCACTTGACCCAACTTTTGAAAAAGAAAAAGATGCTTTGCATGAAGCACTCTCAAAAATACGCGTGCCTTTCCCATCCCCTGGCTGACCCAGGGGAAGAAAAGTCCTCTGAGAGCCATGACTTGTTCATCTTGGTTCTTTTAGAAACACAGCGAGGGGACTCCAACCACAGTCTCCCTCGTTGCCACTAATTGGGCCACACACACCCCACTTGACTGGCATCACTTGACCCAACTTTTGAAAAAGAAAAAGATGCTTTGCATGAAGCACTCTCAAAAATACGCGTGCTTTCGCCTCCCCTAGCTGAGCCAGGGGAAGAAAAGTCCTCTGAGAGCCATGTCCACTTTGTCAGTGGACAGACACGTGTGCTTATCTGCCAGCAGACCCCCAGCAGCACTGAAGACAGGTTCCGAGAGAACACTGGCTGCAGGGCACGACAAGATCCCCAAGGCGTACGTGGCGAGCTCAGGCAATTTATCCAGATTGGAAGCCTAAAATGAGCAGGGTTCAAGTTGCACAATAATGGAATCGATGTTTCCTTGTATATACTCATATATCTGTGTGTCCTCCTCTTTTTCCTTGTCCAGCTGTTTTGTTTTCGCATGAGTATATGTCCTTGTCACTTTCCCATGTGTTTGAGTTGTTTGTCACCTTTTGGACACCTTTGAGGGTGTTTTCTAGGTGTTTTTATGTGTTTGTGATTGCCTGCCATAGTTTCCTATGCAGTTCGAGTTCGGTTCGTCGAACGTTCGACGAGCCGAACTCGAACGGGACTTCCGTTCGGCGAGCCGACCTCGAGCCGAACCGGGACCGGTTCGCTCATCTCTACTGGAGACGTCACTGGTAAGTCAGTGTATTACATGTACACATACACACACTATACACTATATACAGCGCTCCTGTGTATAATGTCACTGGTGATCACTGTATTACCTGTATGCAGACACTATATAGAGAGCATTAAACCAAAAAAGGAGCCAAAGATCCATATCTGTCTAGACATTAAACAACGCAGATCCCACCATATTAATCATATATAGAACCGAAAAAGGTGTTTCTGCAAATAGAGGTTTTTCAATAATTCATAAAGTATCCATCATGATTAGAAAACGTGTCAAACTTTATTCCATCATATTTAAAATACAATATTTCTTTATTAGATACACCAGCATCTAATAAAGAAATATTGTATTTTAAATATGATGAAATAAAGTTTGACACGTTTTCTAATCATGATGGATACTTTATGAATTATTGAAAAACCTCTATTTCACTATATAGAGAGCTCCTGTGTATAATGTCACTGGTGACCATTGTAATACCTACATACAGCGCTCCTGTGTATAATGTCACCGGTGATCACAGTATTACCTGTACACTGACACTATATACAGAGCTCTTGTGTATAATGGTACTAATGATAATATTAGAGTTATTAGAATTGTGGTTTTTATTCATGATAATTACTGTAGTATTGTTCGTCACTGTGTAGTAGTAATATGTTGTCTGGTCACGGTTTGGTGGTATTTGTCTCTTGTATGTGATATTATTTGATCATTATGTGGTCTGCTCATCATGTTGTGGTATTTATCCCTTGAATGTGGTAATATTTGGTTACCATGTGGTCTAATTATGGTGTGGCGGTATTTCTTCCTTGTATGTGGTTGTATTCGGTCACTATGTGGTGGTAATATGTTGTCTGGTCACAGTGTCGCAGTATTTCTCCCTTGTATGTGGTTGTATTTGATCACTATGTGGTGGTGATATGTTGTCTGGTCACGGTGTGGCAGTATTTCTCCCTTGTATGTGGTTGTATTCGGTCACTGTGGTGGTAATATGTTGTCTGGTCATGGTGTGGCGGTATTTCTCCCTTGTATGTGGTATTATTGGTATTGGTATAGTGGACTTTGTTGTGTATGGAGGTCGCTTTTTCTCTCTATCTATAAAGGGGAGATTATTTCCAGTAGAGATTAAATACTTGAATGTTTAACCCCTCACTGTCCTGTGATTATTACACTGTAGCAAATATGCACTTACAGAGGTTCTCCGGTGAAAACAAGTAATCACCTTTTCTATGGCCACGTACAAACGATGATGTATTTGGTCAGTATTTTGCAGCAGTATTTGTAGTCAAAACCTGGAGTGGTAAAATCATAGGAAAAGTATAATAGAAACATGGGCACCACTTCTGCATTTTAAACCCACTCCTGGTTTTGGATACAAATACTGATGTAATATAATCCCCCCCCCCCAAAAAAAAAGAGACAATCACCCTCCTGGAGCCTCCTCAGAGCCCAGCCCTTTTATGGTTTAACATTACTGTACATTAAAAACATAAAGAAAAAAGTAAAAGAGGGAGCAAAATTACTCACGATTAAGGTGACGGGTGATAGGAAGGCCCAGCATGCTTTAAAATATATTCCTGGCTTAAATCCCAGCATCATTTGTATATCTCTACAGAAGCTCTTGATTCCTAGACAAGTAAAACATGACACAATTATAACACTTTTTAATCATTATTAAATAAATGTGCTAATTATAATTGCTAATTAGTGTTGTATCTTAACACGAACCTGTCAGATGCACTATGCTCCCAAAACCACGAGCAGTACTGGGTGCATATTGCTAATCCCTGCCTAACCGTCCCTGTATCTAGTAGTATAGATAAAGAGATCTTTAGAAAAAGTATTTCTAAAGATCTTTTATCATATGCTAATGAGGCCAGGGACTAGTCGCAAGAGCGTTAGTCCCTGCTCTCATTCCGCCCTCTCAGCATGTTAGCACGCCCCTGTGGGTGTGATCAAATACTATTCAATGCCCATTGCCCAGCATCATCAACGGTGATGTGCACACCTGTGTCCATTACACCGCCTCAGAACACCGGGGTTAGGGTCAGTCTCGGGACTCCTGATCATGCGCACTAGAACTCTCTGAAGCCGGGATTCGTACACCCGCCTTCACAGTGCGCATGACCGGAAGTGCGGTAACTTCTGATCATGCGCACTATCTGGCGTTCTGATGCGCTGACAATGGAAACAGGTATGTGCGTCACCGCTGATGACACTGGGCAATGGGCATTGAATAGCATGTTAGTACGCCCCTGGGTCATGCTGCCATACTAAGAGGGCGGAATGAGTGCAGGACCTATTGCCCTTGTGACTAGTCCCTGGCCTCATTAGCATATCATAAAAGATCTCGAGAAATACTTTTTCTAAATATCCCTTTATCTTATACTACTAGGTACAGGTGTGATGCCCTGGCAAAACCAGGTAGTCACAGATGACTGTACCCCCCCACCGAGGGTACAGGAATCGCTTCCTCCTTGGGATTACACACACACACCCCCACATGGTACATATGAGCAGCCGCCCCTCCCCTCAGTTAGGAGCTGAAAAGAGCAGCAGGGGAGGAGTTCAGTCAGTCGGAGGAGAGCAGCAGAGCAGTCAGGAGTTTGTCTCCTGGGCTGCAGAGAAAGGAGCAGAGCGGTCAGGGGTTGGAGCCCCTGGCCTGCGGGAACAAGTCAGGCACTAGGAGGGGACCCGAAGTGGACTAGGGTAGGGTAGTGGCCCTTCGGCATTGTGAACGGGAACCCGGAATAGTGCAGGGAAGTGGACTTCCCTCGTTCCAACCAGAGGAGCTAAGCAGACGACAAGGTGCAGTGCAACAAAAGAGGGCTCCTGCTCATTGCACCGTGTGTGGGACCAGCACACCCCTCCAAAAGGCTCCCGGTCACCGGCAAGTTGGTTTACAAAGGACTCTGTGTTTCCTGACCACACACATCAGCCTAGCTTCATCCAAAACCAAGACAACCGAACTGTGAGTTTTTTGCTCCCTGCAATCCCTGCCACCGCCACAACTCCCAATTGGGCCCTGGGACTACACTTCCCCTACCTGTGGAGGGGATTGCACCTTGCTGCCCCACACCACCAGTCCCGGGCAGGGTCCCCAGGGGCAGCGGCGGTGCCACCATCTCATCACCGCAACCAACAGGTGGCGTCACGGACAATCTCCCTTACCTAATCCCCTTTTTCCTGTGGAGCCTGGGATCACAGACCGGGTCACGACACTTTTATATCTACAGAAGTGACCCCTTGGCCCGGATCTGAGTACCCCCTATCCCTGGGCGACACACAGGGACGGTTAGGCAGGGATTATAAATATGCACCCAGAACTGCTGGGTGCACAATAGACATTGTCACACCTGACCCTGCTCTCTTTCCCTTCACAATGACCTTTACACATTAATTACTTCAATACAACAGATAATGGTCAGAATCCCATGGATATGTACATGTCACGGGTGTGTCACGTGTGACAAACAGTCATGTGGTTTCTGGCCATGGAAGGTCACAGCGTCTGGCTGCACAGAATGGTCCTTGACCTCCATTGTTCCTGCTGTCAGTATTCATTGGTATAGGTAACTTTCCTACTGGAATCATCTCTCCCTTTTGGACTCTGCTGATCATCAGTATTCTCTTGATGTTTGAATACCGCTTCCTTCCTTTGGACTGTGCTGGTGATATTTTCAGTTCCTTCAAATGGAGGTTGCAAGCAGGTGGCTTGTACTTCACTGTTGTATCATTGCGGAAAATTCTGCTGAACTCCTACCTGTGTCATCTAATGATAAGTAGTTCATGTTTTCCCCCCTGTGTGTCCTCCTTGAGTCTTCTATAGTTGTTTAGTGGGGTTGACGAAGAGCTCATCTCATCTGTTTCCTATTTAGGGCCCAGCACTAGGGATACCTAGGGTCAGGTATCCGGCTCGGCACATAGGTGTTTAATATATCTAGGGTGATGACGGACCCCAGGGACTAGCAGTAGGTTCGGCCAGGGGACACCATATTCCCTCTCCCTAGACACAGGCTTTTGCTCCCCTTCCCTTTTGCCGTGCGCTTGGTGCTCCCCCATACCTAGTGTGACAGTACATGTGTTGTTTCTTGAAACAAAAAGTAGCATGTGTCATAAAAATACCCAAGTAGCCAATTTTTTACTTTTATTACAGATTGTGCTATGTAAAAAAATATCCCCCTCCCCCCCAAATAAAACAACAAAACATTTAACACAAAAACTTTATGCTGATAACCCCCCATTAATGATAAACCTCCCCCAATGTGTTTTAATACCAATATTTTTTTATTTTTTTTACCCAAAAATCCACAAGTTAGTAGGAAAAAAAAAATCTATAAGAAATAAAAAGATACAAAAGTGGGCAAAGAAATGTGACACCTGGATTCTAAAAAAAAATTACTGAAAAAAAAATTGCAAAAAAAGCAATGCATGTCTTGTACTTAAAGGGAATCTGTCACCAGGTTTTTGCTCCCCGATCTGAGAGCAGCTTAATGTAGAGACAGACCCTGATTCCAGTGATGAAAACACACTGATGTTGGAGTACCGAGCTATTCTGTGATGGGCTCCAGCCAATCCTGGATACTTCGGAGGTCGAGGCCGGTGTTTCATTCTGTGCGTCACCTTTTGACAGTTTCCCTCCACCCCAGCTCCTGGGCCGTGGAAAGGGTCAAGGGTGCCTTCTGCACTCCCTGCAAACCCTGGGATTGCCCTTCTTTCCTCAGAACCTGGGTCGAGCTTCCAGCTCCAGACCACGGGCCCCGAACTCTCCGTGTCCTTGCTTGTCTCCCTTCCTCAATGCGACATGGCGCTTGGTCCGGACCCGCTGTGTGTGTCTGTGGCTCAAGGGATCCTCCGGACCCGGGGGTCACGCAGACACGCCGAATAAAAAGGGGGGACGTAGATGTACGGGCTAGACCGTATTAAGTTCGTGACGCCACCCACAGTGTGTGGTGAGGTGGGACACCACCGCTGCTGTGGCGCCCTGGACAAGCCAGGGGCCACAGAGAACAACACCACCAAACCCCACACTCCCGGTCAGGCACATCAGAGTCAGACACAAACCCTTGTTGCCTTCCTCCAGGGGCTGATGTCCACACCATGGGGGTGGGCCAGGCAGTTGGCCCCGCCCACCGAGGAGTTCACAGTCCTGGAGGCGGGAAAAGTAGACAGTTCAGTTCAGTTTGAGAGTGGAAAGTTAGAGGAAGGAAAGTGGCAAGTGAGCAGACTGAAGTTGGTCCGGGTGTGTGGCCCAGACGGATCAGCAAGGTTGGCAGACGGTGGTGACCGTCTGCAGGAGTGGCCTATCGGAGTTTACCGTAAAGCCCGTGGACGGGCGGTGGCCCGGCGGTACCGGACCGGTACACAAAGAGAAGTCAGCACCATCTGGCAGGGGCTTACGGACCCCAGCAAGGCTAGGAGTCGCCGTGAATTTGCCAAATCCGTCAGCGAAGGGAACCTCCTGGGTTTCCCAGCAGCCAAGTCCCGACAGAAGGCAACAGTCCACCCGTGAGAGGGAAACACACCCACCGCCAAGGCTACCGTTCCCAGGGCCAGAGCCTGCGGGCAAAAGGGGCTCCTCCGGCCCACATCCAAGCCGGGGAGTGGGTTACCGGTGGGAACCCATTGGAACCGTTCACAGTACATAGGTGCAGGGAAAGGCAGTCACCACCAACCTGCCGGGAGAAACAACACCGCAGCCGTCTGTGGGACCCGTCCATCCAGCCGTGTGTTTTACCGAGAACTGTGTCCTCATCATTGGCTGAGTGAGTACCACCGTGCCGTGCGGCACAGCGCTGCCCCCGCGACCCTGCACCTCACCAGGCCCTGTAACCCGCCTGTCATCCATCCCTACCCCATCACCGGGCCCCGGGACAACCAACCCCCTACCCACGGAGGGAAGAACTAACAACAAAGCTGCTCCCTGTCACCGCTCCCGGGATCCCCGTCTAGAGCAGCGGTGGTGTCACCAATATCACCACAACCGTGGGTGGCGTCACGGACAATAACCAAATCCCCACAATCAAATCCCCTTTTCACTCACGAGCGAGGAACGCCGCTCGAGTCCCCGGGATCCGGCCCACCGCTCGAGCCACCACCGAGCAGCGGCAGCCTCAGCAGCCGCGGCCGGACCCGAGCAGTGGGAGAGCGCAGCGTCCCCTCCTCCGCCCGCGACAACTTGGCGTCACGAACAGGATCCTACCGTTCTACCAACTGGTGGAAGTGCGCCTTGTGTGACCGCCGGAGGTGTCCGGCCAAAAAATTTGTGAAGCCGCCATCTTGGGCGCGAAGAATTCCCGCTCGAGCGTCTCCTCGAGTAGTGGAGGCACGAAGGCCAAAACCCCGCCCCTGTATCGGAGGAGCCGGAAAGAGACTAAGGGGGACTGATGGCGTCTGGCCGCATGTAGCCCGCGGCTATGAAAGCAGGGACGCCAGGACCCTGCGGTCATCTTGTTCCTGGGAGAGGCCGCCAGCAAGATGTATATGCCGTCCCGTAGCACCGTAGCCCCCGCGCCTGGAACCGCGGCATGGGTGGAGATCCGGACCGCGCAGCTCCAACAACGGCTGCAGGTCAAGATGCAGCTCCTCTTGGAGGAGTGGGAGGCCGACATGGCGGAGGTTATAGCGACCGTATGGAGACCCGAAGAGGAGGGAGCTTCGGAAGGGAGGGTGAGTGACCCACGCCCCGGTACCCCTAGTGGGTCGGTCATCGTGGCTGCGGGACCCGGTCTGAACCCACTCGCCCTGCTACCTCCCTCGCTACCCGTATCGGTTGCCGTGACCCCGCCACTAGGCCCGCTACCCCCGCAACCGGTAGCGGTACCCTGCATGTCCGCCCAGGCGGATCAACCTGTAACCGGAGCCCGTGACCGACCGGAAGTGCTGCCCTGGAAGGTGCAGAAGCCCGAGCCGGAGCCGACAGACCGCTCCGTGCTGAAGGCCCAGCGGAGGAAGGCCCCTGTGCCCATCCCCCACACCTCGGCTGAGGTTGCGTCGGGTTGCCGCTGCAAAGCAGCACCCCAGGCCAAGTCACCGCGGGACCTTCCACCCAGATTGCCAGTGGTGGGCAGTGTCCAGAAGGTCTCGCGGGGCCCGACCCGTGCGCCGGAGCTCGCAGCAGCACCGTATTGGGACAGGGAGCCGACACCGCTGGGCCCAGAGATCACGGAAAGGGAAAGGAAGAAGGCGGAATTGGTGGCCCACGATCCGGGAAAAGGAGAGTCTGAGGCAAGCAACCTTCCGTGTCCGGGGCCCCCTGTATGAAGGGCACTTGAGGCGGTTTGATGTCCGCCGGGGCTATGGCTTTATATATGAACCGGGCCTGGAGGCCGAAGTCTTTATAGCCCGGCAGGATGTTAATGCCCACCTGCCAGAGGAGCATCCAGGCCGCAATCTGATGCCCGGAGACCTGGTGCAGTATACCCGGCACTGTGGGGAGAGGGGGTGGTTCGCATTGGATGCAAAGCTGAGGGGCAGTCAGGAGGCCCGAGTGTCCACCGTACCCCCTCCCCCAACCGACTCAGAAGAATCGGAGTAAGGGCAGCGGAGTCCCGTTGCAACTGTCCCCGTTGGGACCACTAGAGTACCGTTTAAAGTTTTGAAAATGAATAAAAAGAATAGTTACCGGAGAAGATTCACCTGATTGTCAGCTTGATTAGAACCGGTCGTTGCCGGCAACTGGTCCCCGTTGGGACCCCCTTTTCAAATTATGCGTAGAAACTACTACGAACAGGGCCAAGAACTTGCAGGGCAACCACAAACTTGTGGCATGTAAATAATAATGTTTTATGGCTTTCACCGTTACCGCCTCCGGAGAGGCTGATTTGGAGGATGGGCCTGGAGGGAAGTGATGGCCCAGGCCCGCCACTACCGCAACCGGTGGCGATCCTCTAGGGGTTTCAGGGGTTCCCCATGGACGTGGTCCCCTGAAAAGGACAGAACCCGCTCGGGCAACTTGTGCTGGACTGGGGTCAAGGGGTGCTGCATGTTTGCTTAGGGGCAGCATCAGGGCCAGGTTGCTTGGGTGGGAGAGAGCGGAAGCCGTAACCGTTAAGCAACGTTTTAAGTAAGAGTACCTCCCGATGTGGGAAGATGTTATTTTAATTGTAATCCCTGTTTTACCGTTTATCTTTTCAGTTGCGAAAATAAAACCGGTGATGGACGGGCAGCCCGCGGACGGTCTGCATTTTACTAAGGGGGAATTTGGCGCCCTGGACAAGCCAGGGGCCACAGAGAACAACACCACCAAACCCCACACTCCCGGTCAGGCACATCAGAGTCAGACACAAACCCTTGTTGCCTTCCTCCAGGGGCTGATGTCCACACCAGGGGGGTGGGCCAGGTGGTTGGCCCCGCCCACCGAGGAGTTCACAGTCCTGGAGGCGGGAAAAGTAGACAGTTCAGTTCAGTTTGAGAGTGGAAAGTGAGAGGAAGGAAAGTGGCAAGTAAGCAGACTGAAGTTGGTCCGGGTGTGTGGCCCGGACGGATCAGCAAGGTTGGCAGACGGTGGTGACCGTCTGCAGGAGTGGCCTATCGGAGTTTACCATAAAGACCGTGGACGGGCGGTGGCCCGGCGGTACCGGACCGGTACACAAAGAGAAGTCAGCACCATCTGGCAGGGGCTTACGGACCCCGGCAAGGCTAGGAGTCGCCGTGAATTTGCCAAATCCGTCAGCGAAGGGAACCTCCTGGGTTTCCCAGCAGCCAAGTCCCGACAGAAGGCAACAGTCCAACCATTAGAGGGAAACACAGCCACCGCCAAGGCTACCGTTCCCAGGGCCAGAGCCTGCGGGCAAAAGGGGCTCCTCCAGCCCAAATCCAAGCTGGGGAGCGGGTTACCGGTGGGAACCCATTGGAACCGTTCACGGTACATAGGTGCAGGGAAAGGCAGTCACCACCAACCTGCCGGGAGAAACAACACCGCAGCCGTCTGTGGGACTCGTCCATCCAGCCGTGTGTTTTACCGAGAACTGTGTCCTCATCATTGGCTGAGTGAGTACCACCGTGCCGTGCGGCACAGCGCTGCCCCCCGCGACTCTGCACCTCACCAGGCCCTGTAACCCGCCTGTCATCCATCCCTACCCCATCACCGGGCCCCAGGACAACCAACCCCCTACCCACGGAGGGGAGAACTAACAACAAAGCTGCTCCCTGTCACCGCTCCCGGGATCCCCGTCTAGAGCAGCGGTGGTGTCACCAATATCACCACAACCGTGGGTGGCATCACGGACAATAACCAAATCCCCACAATCAAATCCCCTTTTCACTCACGGGCGAGGAACGCCGCTCGAGTCCCCGGGATCCGGCCCACCGCTCGAGCCACCACCGAGCAGCGGCAGCCGCAGCAGCCGCGGCCGGACCCGAGCAGTGGGAAAGCGCAGCGTCCCCTCCTCCGCCCGCGACACTGCTGTTGTGGGGCACCCGGGTGAGATGTAGTGGCAGCTGGATGTTAACCCCTCCGTGGGTAGGGATGATTGCCCCGGGACCCAGTGTCTTTGTGCAGGGTATAGCGATGGCAAGGGCCCGCGCCTGAGCAAGCAGGGGGATGTTTGGTTACTCACAGTAAATGAATCACACAAGTCTTTTGGTAAACCAAGGTGCTGGTGGCCGGCCGCCGCAGCTGATTGCCTTCAGGTCCCCCACCAGGGCTGGTGGTCGCTGTCATTTTTCCTCTGCACTTGTTTTGTGTATGGTGGATTGCCTGGTCTGGAACTCAGGAGTCCGCTCCCGGCTGGCTGTGGCCTAAGGAGCCGTGCCCGCAGACACTGGCCCGTGGGATCTATGGGCCCTGGCGGTGGCCTTATCCCTATCGGTGGTCTGTTGTCTTCTTTAGGGACTTTGGGTGAGACAGGACCTAGAATCCGGCCCTCAATCGGTTAATTAGCTAGGCCGCTGGTTTCGGTCCTGGTTTCAGGGTCCGAGTACCCCCTCTGTGCTACGGTTTCCGAGTCAGTTCTCCGTGTCGGTACCGACGGGCTACAACCCTTTCCCGGTCCACCTCGGATCTGCCGAGCCGTCTTCCCGTCTCCTGCTGATGGAGACCACCGTCTGCCATCTAGCCAAAGGCACCAGGACTCCGACCCTGGCACCGTTCAACTTGAACTTCCTCTGCTGGAGCTATACCTAGCTCCAGCCCACACTCCTCTCAACTTGAACTACAAGAACTATCTGCTTGTTTTCCCGCCCCGGGCTGTCTAGACCTCGGGGTGGGCGTGTCCAACCGCCTGGTCCCGCCAACTGGTGTGCCTATCTTTTGGGGGTGACTAGGCTTTCAGGTCGGCTGTATGTTACCTAGGTGAGGGAAGGTGTTATGCGGGGGCCTATTTGTGACTACCTGGTTTTGCCAGGGCGTCACAAGTAGTTGCCTATGGCGAAGAGGCGCGAAGATGCGAGCACCGGCAGTGATGGGATGACACAGAGGGTGCAGTTCAAATTTTTTTACTCACTGGAAGCACTCTGCTATTGGAGCACCAAGCTACACTGTGATGGGTTCCAGCCAATCCCGGATACTTCGGAGGTTGAGGCCGGTGTTTCATTCTGTGCATCACCTTTTGACGGTTTTCCTCCACCCCAGCTCCTGGGCCGTGGAACGGGTCACGGGTGCCTTCTGCACTCCCTGCGAACCCTGGGATTCACCTTCTTTCCTCAGAACCCGGGTTGAGCTTCCAGCTCCAGACCACCGGCCCCGAACTGTCCGTGTCCTTGCTTGTCTCTCTTCCTCAATGCGACATGGCGCTTGCTGCGACCGGTGCTAACTGAATACTGTGTGAGATGGCTCCTCACTTCTCCTGTTGGTGCCCTGCCTCCCGGGTTACTGAACTAGTGGGCAAGAGGTCCCTTACCTCATGATGGCCACCCCAGCACCTACCCTAGCCCAGTCCCAGTGGAAGAGCTCCCGTGTTTATGTGTTAGATGAGTGTAATGGTGGTGATTACCGGTGACGACCTCCTCTGTATCGGAGATGAATACTGCACCTCAGATGAGGCACAGTACCCTGCGGTGTTTGAAGGTGCAGGGGCGCCACACACCCCCACAGCGAATCACAGCACATCCGTGGGCTGTAAATAAAGCAATACAGGGGAAACTGCAGAATTTTGGATATGTATAAGAACAATAATATTTCTTCCCTTTATGGGAGGCATGGTTCCTTGAACGTTACAACTTTCCATACATTCACATTTTTCACATAAAACCTTTTGACACTGTAAATGCAATGAACATTGGTTCTCAATATTAGGCATTCACTTTGGGCAATAGACATTCCCTTTTACATCAAACTCTCACTTGGCATCAAATTTTCAATTTGCATAACACTTTTTCACGTAAGTGCAATAAATTAGCAGTAACAACAATATGGGGGACCTGCCTTGAACCGCCAACGTGGGCTCCGGGTGTGCTCAGAGCGTTCCAGACCCTGCTTCTCTTCTTCAGCACACCGACAGGTTTTCGGGTCTTGTTAATTCTGATTGGGTGCACAACAGGTGCAGATTATTTACAAGGCAAGTCCAGGCCATACCAAGTCCGATGGCTCAGCTGTCCATATCAACACTTATCAGATCTATGCAGCACTATATACAGGGCCCAGGTGGTCCCATGTCTCCAGTGTCATTGCAGCTTACCGGGGTCGCACGTAAGCCATGGACACCCTAGTTTGGGTCTCCTGGTCGCAAGGTCCAACGGTGTCAGGACCCATGTTTATTTCACTGTCGGAGTCCATGTTCTCATGTAATCAGTCTACCCGCACATCCAGGGCATACCATCCTCTCTCACCTCTTTGACGGGTGTAGGTGACGTGATCGCCCAGGTACAGGTCGCGATATGGGTGTCCTCTGTTAAGGTGGGATAACACGTCCCTCCAGGAAACAAATACATCCTTCGTCATCCCGGATTCGCCAATAAACCCCCAACTTAGATCAAAGCGGATCACAACACCATGCTTCAGTGGCCCCCTTGCTGAGGGTCGCTCCTTACGGTACCCTGCTTGGCAGCCAAGTTCCAGGCCTCCAAGCTTTCAAACCGAGCATTACTCTCCTCCTGTTCTGCGAGCAGCTTACGGAGATCCTGACTGCAGGCCACATTGATAGCGCCCGCTGTTATGGTGGGCTCCAGGGGAGCCTGCAGATCTTTTTCGTTGGTAAGCAGCGCATCCCAGGGCACACTTGGTCTGCCGTGGCCAGATGCAAGGATTGGGGGCTCTGCCAACAGCCCTACCAGGTCACTGTCGCCGGTTTTCAGGGCCACAGGTGTTGACACTTCATGCACTCCATTGGTGCAAGGTTCCTTTGCCTCCAGGGTCGGCGTCGCCGGTGCCCATCAGGGTCTACTGCCACCTCCCCATTGTTCCCTCCTCCAGCAACTGAGCCTGCAACCATCTTACTTCTCCACTTACCTGCACTGTACCCTGCACTCCTAGCCAGTCCTTATAACAGTTCTTCGCCTGTCGCCGAGCAGCAACCTGAAACCCTGAAAAGACCCTGCATTAGTCCCTGGCTAGTGAGTGGGCAGGTGAAGGACGCTAACCCCACCGCTGCACTGAAAGAAACAGGAAAGGAAGACAGAGAGGGGGAAAATAACATATTGCTATAGTCACCACCAAGACTGCAGTCACCACAGCAACTTCAACAGAGGGTTTTCAGCAGTTTCTAAGACTGCTTTCACAGATCATTTTTTTTGTATCAGGCACAATCCGGCTCAAAAACCTATGCAATGGATGCGGCGAAAAAAACGGATCCGTTGCATAAGTTTTTCCATGTGGCCCGTCCGTTTTTTGACAGATGCGGCTTGATACTGAGCATGCGCAGTTCAAAAAAACGCATCCGGCATCCATAGGCTTGCATTGTAAATCGCGCTGCATCGCGCCGGATCCGGCATGATGCGGTTTTTTCGCCGCACAAACAAATGTGCCAGGCAACGTTCCATCCGGCCGCCGCATGGGTTAAATATGCCGCATCCAGCAAAAACCGGACGCAACGCAATGCCATGTGGCACAATACAGCGCTAATGCAAGTCTATGCGGGAAAAACGCAACCGGCGGCAAAAAAAACGGTTGCGTTTTTTCTGCAAAGCGCCGTATTGTGCCGCTCAGCAAAAACCGAATGTGTGAAAGCAGCCTAACACCTCCAGGCTAAGCATCCAATTGGCAAAGAGAATAAACAGCACCCTCTGCTGGTAGCAGATAAAGGGACTGGGAGTGGTCCCAAACCGGAAACACCTGAGCTGGTAATTAGACTGCTTACTGGCAAGGGATACTGATTTTAACCCTACAACTGCCCAATGACAGGAAAACACATATTGAGAGAAGACTGGAAAGAGAGCCGTGACAGCAATGGGCAAAAATCCCAGCTGCAAGATGTGGAAAGCTCATACAGATTAATCCCAAGGGGCTTGCAGCTGTAAATGCCACAAAAGGAGGCTCTACAAAGTACTGACCTTAGGGGTGAATAGTTATGCACACTGTAGTTTCCAGTTTATCCTAGATTGTTGTTTGTTTCACAGTAAAATGAAAATCAAATGTTCACACTTGTAGGCCTGTTCTTTACATGAATTGATGCAAATCCGCAAAAAAAAATTAAAAAAAAAATGCAAAATTCCAGGTTGTGAGGTAGCAAAACAAAAAAATACCAAGGGGGATGAATACTTTTGCAAGACACTGTATTCATTAAGTGCTCAAATTATACACTTTACAATACTTCATTAAAGGGAACCTGTCATCAGAAATTTAGCTTGAAACCTAAAAGTTTCCCCCTCTGCAGCTCCTGGGCTGCATTCTAGCAGGTTCCTGTACTTTTTTTGGCCCCTTTTAAACCAAATTAAATACTTTATAAACTTGTACCTTTTGCTATGTAAATTTTGTAAATCGTCCATGGGGGCGGGCTCTCTGGTGACCGTTGCTGTTCCTCCAGCACATTGACGCCGTCCCCCCACGCTCCATTTCATCCATCAGGACGCCGCCCATTACACCCGAGGTGCCGCCCACGCCAGGATCGCTGGTGACGTGTGTCACAAGCACGAGATTATGGGCGGCGCTGTGATTGCATCGCAAGTGCCCGCCCATAATCTCATGGACGCGCTTTCCCCCACTGCCTCCAGCGTTCTGCGCAAGCGCTCGCCGGCCAAATGACCCAACGTCACCTCCTTCCCATCTTACCCTGCAGCAGGGCAAGATGGGAAAGAGGTGACGTCGGGTCATCTGGCCAGCAAGCGCTTGCGCAGAACGCTGGAGGAAGAGGGGAAAGTGCGGTCACAAGGTTATGGGCGGCACTTGCTGATGACACAGCGCCGCCCATAACCTAGTGCCTGCGCAAAACGTCACCAGCAGTCACACGTGCACACAGTGCACAGTCCCGCTACAGTCGCACAGCGCATGCGCGGGACCACGGGCGCCCAGGGGCGGCGTCCTGAGATATGAAATTCAGCGTTGGGGGGCAGCGTAAATCTGCTGGAGGAACAGCAACGGTCACCAGAGAGCCCGCCCCCATGGACGATTTACAAAATTTACATAGCAAAAGGTACAAGTTTATAAAGTATTTAATTTGGTTTAAAAGGGGCCACAAAAAGTACAGGAACCTGCTAGAATGCAGCCAGGAGCTGCAGAGGGGAAACTTTTAGGTTTAGTGCAAAATTTCTGATGACAGGTTCCCTTTAATGCTACCATACAGTCCACTGATATATACCATTATACACACGTTACATAATAGTTAAAGTATACGGACATAACATACACAATAATCCATAATATTCTTCATGATATAATAACGGCATTTATGTGGATTTCAAATTCCATCATTACCTTGAACATAAAAAAGACTGGATGATACGGATAGATGTGAACGTGATAGATATCAGGTCTTACCATAAACTCTTGACACTACAAGGCAGAATGTGATGACTATCACCAGAAGACCAAACCCCGCACTGTAGTCATCCAGTAGGACCAGCCAATACATTCCACCCTAGGAGATACAGATAAAACATCGGCTATAGTAATTACAAGCAATGACTACATGTAGGTCAGGAGAGCAGACTGTCAGTCATTACATGTCTCACACTGGAGAGCAGACTGTCAGTCATTACATGTCTCACACTGGAGAGCAGACTGTCAGTCATTACATGTCTCACACTGGAGAGCAGACTGTCAGTCATTACATGTCTCACACTGGAGAGCAGACTGTCAGTCATTACATGTCTCACACTGGAGAGCAGACTGTCAGTCATTACATGTCTCATACTGGAAAGCAGACTGTCAGTCATTACATGTCTCACACTGGAGAGAAGACTGTCAGTCATTACATGTCTCACACTGGAGAGCAGACTGTCAGTCATTACATGTCCCACACTGGAGAGCAGACTGTCAGTCATTACATGTCTCACACTGGAGAGCAGACTGTCAGTCATTACATGTCTCACACTGGAGAGCAGACTGTCAGTAATTACATGTCTCACACTGGAGAGCAGACTGCCAGTCATTACATGTTTCACACTGGAGAGCAGACTGTCAGTCATTACATGTCTCACACTTTTAATGCCCCCTTTTTTTTAAAATACGCTCTGGAGGCCGATTCCCAGGAAGATCCATGTCTGGTTCATAGATCTCAACAGTTAGTTTATGTATCAAGAAAAATGTGGATTTCCTTCGAATAAAACATTGGCTCACAGACATCAAGATATCATTTTTTAAAATTTTCCATGACCTACATGCCCATACATGTCTCCCGTGCAGAGGACTTACAGAGAAATGGACTAGTGCTCTATTTTCTCTGTTATCACACATACAGATGTAGCAGCAGCATGGCAGAGATTATACAGTGGTACTGTGTGGCTGTGACTACAGCACTGGGATAAGCTAGCTAGAATATGCACAATTTGTTTCTCTTCTTCTCACTCACTGTATTGACAGTCTGTTGAGTCAGATGGATTGGAGCTATTTTTTTCCTGACGGAATGTTCAGTTTAGGATGCAGTGGGAAGGAAAGAAGAGGCTCATAAGTGGAGAAAAAAGTATATTTTACATTTCTCTGATTTATTATGAAGTTTCGTATAAGATATAGCACTACTGATTTATGCAAACAACGATAATCATTTAATGCATAAGGCCTGGGTGCATCTTTAGGCTTTGCACCGATATAGCTTCATCCCTGCCAGTATTCATTCCGGTATTCCGAGGTACTACAATTTTAAATGCCCACTTGTCAAGATTCACCAAGTATGGGTAATCCTAAAAAGATAACTTGATACTTAGTCCTATCTTATCTCTTATCTTATCTATTCATTTCTGTTCTAAAGGTATCTTTACACAGATGTTTCATACATTTATTTACATTTAATCCTCTTCTTCAAAAGCTTGGATGTTATCTGGTATAGTATCTTCTACACCCAGTATTTATTACAGAAGTTTCATCTAAACTCTGGCTTCCTTCCCACGACATCTCAATGTGCTTACAGTGCAATCCCCTATCTAGAACTAACAGTGCAAATCTCTACACATTTAGAAGGAAAAGTGCCCATCGTCTTTTATGGTCTTCATAGTTTTCGATTTCACCTCCTGGTTGTCTTTTTCTCCTGTCTCAAAAAAGTTACACTCTGTATTTTTTTGCTTTTTTAAATTATTTCATGCTACAATTTTCTTATCCTTAGACCTTGCCCTAGTTCTACGTCTAAGCCTAACCCTATCCCTAGCCCTAACCCAAAGCCTAACCCAATCCCTAGCCCTAACCTAAAGCCTAACCCAACACTTAGCTCTAACCCAAAGCCTAACCCAATCCAATCCCTAGCACTAACCCAAAGCCTAACCCAATCCCTAGCCCAACCCAATACTTAGCTCTAACTCAAAGCCTAACCCAATTTATAGGCCTAACCCAAGGCCTAAACCAATACCCAGCCCTAACCCAAAGCCTAACCCAATCCCTAGCCCTAACCCAATGCCTAAGCCAATCCCTAGTCCTAACCAAAAGCCTAACTAATCCCTAACCCAAAGTCTAACCCAATCCCTAGCCCTAACCCAATATGTAGCTCTAACTCAAAGCCTAACCCAATTTATAGGACTTACCCAAGGCCTAACCTAATCCCCAGCCCTAACCCAAAGCCTAACCCAATCAATAGCCCTAACCCAAAGCCTAAGCCAATCCCTAGTCCTAACCAAAAGCCTAGCCCATCCCTAACCCAAAGCCTAACCCAATCCCTAGCCCTAACACAATACGTAGCTCTAACTCAAATCCTAACCCAATTTATAGGCCTAACCCAAGGCCTAAACCAATACCCAGCCCTAACCCAGAGCCTAACCCAATCCCTAGCCCTAACCCAAAGCCTAAGCCAATCCCTAGTCCTAACCAAAAGCCTAACTCATCCCTAACCCAAAGCCTAACCCAATCCCTAGCCCTAATCCAAAGCCTTACCCAATCGCAAAGCCTAACCCAATCCCAAAGTTTAACCCAATCCCTAAATCTAACCCTATACCTAAGCCTAAAGGGTACTTTACACACTGCGACATTGCTAGCGATCTCGTTAGCGATGTGAAATTCTAGATCGCAAGTGCGATCTTTCGAGGTTGCACATAGGTCATTTTACGCATGTGTGATCTCAAAAAATCGCACTTGCGATATAGAATTTCACATCGCTAATGAGATCGCTAGCGATGTCGCAGTGTGTAAAGTACCCTTAACTCATAAAACAATCCCTAATCCTAGCTAACATTAGAAAAGGTGTAAAAATATGACAACAGCTCTTAGGAATTAATGGAAACAGTACTGAATCATGATATCATTATCACTGCACTTGGCTCTATGATTTCGGTCACTGTCACTAACTTTGCAGAGCACAGCAACCGATGAAAAACTCATCTCACATGTTGTACTCTGCATCTGCAGTTCTAGGCGGCATTCAGTGCGTACTGGCAAGCGCCAATTGCTTTACAGTGCCGTCTGCATCAAAAATGGGCGAGTGATGCCCCGGAGCATACATTATAGCTACCCCCAGGTTACTTCTCATGCACTATGCCGCTGCTCCCCAAAGCTTATTTTTAAGATAAAATAGTAAAACAATGATATTAGGATTAGTGATGGGTGGAACCGGATTGTAAAAGTCTGGATTTATGCAGTTTCAAACATACCCGAGTGACGGACCCGAATTCTCAGATAACTCCATGTAATGATCCGGGTCCAGCAACTTGAAAAATAAAAAAAAAAAAAAAAAAAGAAAAGAAGAATAAAGCAAGAGCTTCATACTTACCAGGTCTTTGGCACAACTGTAACTCATTCTTCTTCCGGGGCTGCTAATGATAACTAATCCATATGCACTGCTTCCCCCACCCACCAACCATCTTGGTGGCTGTGGACTGGTTGCAGTCAGACGTGCACCCAGTCTATATTAACAGCATCTGACTGCTTGCAATTATAGACCATATCTGCAAATCACAGTCATGGTGTAAAATAAATTAATTTAAAAAAAAAAATGGCTTAGGGTCCTCCCATATTATGATACCAGCACAGATAAAGCATACGGCTACAGGCTGCAGCCCCCAGCCGTGCGCTTATCTTGGCTGTGAATCTAAATAAGAGGAACCACATGCGGAATTTTTTTAAAAATTATTTCAATAAGTAATTTAAAAATCGGTGTGTGCCCCCCCCCCCAGTTTTGATGCAAGACAGCTGGGGGCTGGTATTCTTAGGCTGGGAAAACCCATAGTTATTGCCCCCCAGTGTAAATATAGCAGACCGAAGCCACCCAGGATTGCCACATCCATTAGATGTAATGGATGCTGCAATTCTGGGCGGCTGCAGGCTACTGTTTTTAGGCTGGGGCAAGCCCAATAAGCATGGTTGTCCCCAGCTTGAGAATACCAGCCCCCAGCTGTTGGGCTTTATCTTGGCTGGGTATCAAAATTGGGGGGACCGCATTCCAGATTTTTAAAATTATTTAAATAATTTAAAATAACTGCATGTGGTTCTTCTTATTTTGATCCACAGCCAAGATAAGCAGACCGCTCAGAGCTGCAGCCTGGAGCTGTATGCTTTATTTGTGCTGGATATCATAATATGAGGGGAAATCTATGTCATTTTTTTTATGTATTTATTTATTTTTACTCCAATCCACAGTGACCTGCAGACAGGGTTTGGGATTGGTTGCAGTGAGATGCTATCACACAGGCTGGGGGGGGCGTCTGACTGCAACCAATCACAGACATCAAGACTGCCGGTGGGCGGGGGAAGCAATGAATATAGATGAGCAATAATGAGCGGCCTCGGAAGAAGAATGAGCAGCCTGTAAGACTCTGTAAAAATGGTGGTAGAAGGGATAGGGGAATTGGAGCAAGCGCTTCATACCTACAGGCTAGATTCTGGTCCCCATAGACATATATGGGGACCGGCAGCCAGCCAAATAGCAGAGATCACTTCTGAGCCAGAACCGGTAGATCCGCCGATCTCGGTTATCTGCGAGTCCACCCATCACTAATTAGGATCTTAAAAATGAGGTCTGATAGTATGAAAACATGGCTGCTTTCTTGAAGAAATAGTGCCACTCTAGTCCATAGGCAGTATCTGGTATTGCATCTCATAGCTATACAAGTGTATAGAGCTAAAATACAATAGCAGTGACAGCCCATGAGCAAGAGTAGCGCTACTTCAGGAAGAAAGCAAGTTTTTCTAGTCCCATGCAACTTATATCATTTCGCCCTGATAACAATTGATGTTGAAGAGATAGGACTTACATCGGTTGTAAGGATCAATCCCAACAGGAATAAAGCTACGCAGATAATAAGAGAAAAAAATGCTTTCTTTGGTCTGAGGTAGTAAGGAAACTCATCCGTGATGGCCGTCACTATGGTCTCCATGAACGCAAACTGTGGAGGAAGCAAATTATACACTTTATACAGTTTTTTTTTAACACAGTATAATAAGTGATGACTAAAACTTTACAAAGGTAACATACCTGACTGTCTAACCCAAGGGTCAGAAGCATGAAGAAAAAGAGAAATGACCAAAAAGGTGATAGCGGAAGCATGGTCATGGCCTGCGGGTACACTACAAAGGCCAGTCCTGGACCTATGGGCAAAAAAGTATATAATAATAGTAATAATAATAATTACATTTTATTTCTATAGCGTCAACATATTCCAAATCACTTTAAAAATTAATGAACAAAAAATGAAAATCTTGGGATATTCCACTTTTTTCACTGCCGCTAGAGCAGATACCATGATCCTATGATTCCTGTTCTGTTTAGATAACATGTAAGCTTTACTGTATAGATTGGGAGAGATAAGTAGAGTCATCTCTTTATTATTCGAAAATTAGCACAGCCATGACAGCTTTTATATACGAATATATACTGTCAAGATCCAGGACCGGTATTCCCCGCTCCAGAGTCTCCCAGATCCGGCCTGGTCATGTCAGGGGTCAACTCCCATCGGCCTTCTTCTGGTTTCAGGAAATGCTATATCTGGTAGCTGCACCTGCATTCCAGCCCTGGTTATAGTTTTGCTCTGCAACCTGTGATTGGCGCTAGTGAGATATCATGTTTGATCTGACTTCTAGTTACCGACCTGTACCCTCCCCCATTTGTCCCAGTCCCACACTTCCCACTTCTGTCAGTTGTTTACCCATTCTGGTTCATCCTCTTCCCGTGTTTGTGTCTCCTCACACTCAGGTCTTGTCTTCTGTTCCCTGTGCCCTTTGTGCTCTCCTCTGCATACCTCATCTACCGGCATCCAACCTCTGTTCTGTTTTCTGACCTGATCTTGACCCTCCCTCTGCACTGACTTGACTTCCCGGCTAGACCCTGACTGCTTGACTACTCTATTGCTCACTGGTGGTTCGAATGTGAACTGCCTGCTGACGTTACTATGCTGTACTTCAGCCGCCTTTCTGTTACAGTGTTACTTTGACTCTCCTTCACTACTCTGCTGCCATCTAGTGGGGAATATGCTGTACTACTTCTTACCATTCCTTTGTACAGCGTGACATATACATATCTGAGTTGTACCTATTGTTAGATACCAACACTAAACACTGTATAATGTGTAAATCTGCATCCATGTTTTTTATTAATTGGAAAGCTATTAGTATATGAACTCTAGAATGATACCCCTGGACACAGTTAAGATTCCATACACTTGCACTATCATTATCTATTCCTCAGGGGGACTGTACCTTATAACTCCCTATAATAATTTTTTACATCTTGCTGTCTATTTTCTTTCACAGATTTTATCTAAACAATTGGCTCTATTGAATAAAAAAAAACTTTTATTTTATTTTTCGTAATTTAAAAAAAATATACATATGTATCAAATCTTTCGAGACTCTATAACACGCACCTCATATGTACACTATTATTGATAATGACCATTAATAAAGAGGTTGTCAAAAATTAAAACCAATTTTTAAATACCTTGTTATGACCACCATCAATTGGTCAGATCAGAGAAGGGCTACAAAGAGAACTCTCACTAGATGACCAGGACATTTATGCACAACGCACACAGAAAACTGATTTACATGCACGATGCAATTGTCACCCGGAGATTATCTATAACTTTGCCGACTGTCATGGTGGCGTCAGGTCCTGTTCAGATTGCTGATTAAAACGCTTCGCCTGAGAGATTCTCTGGTGTCTGGGAGCAATGCAGGCAGACTCAGGCATCGACCTGCTGTATGCTGATTTATAGGCAGGCTAGTGGGTGTTAATCTCTGCTAGTCTGCTTGTGTGCTCTTTTGGATCACCTGTTGTGAGGGAACCTTTCACATCTGCTCACCACCTATATATACTGGATGGGTCCTTTCTCCTATGCCAGCTATAGCTTGTCTTAGTTGGTATAGTGTGGTGTCCCAGTTTTTCTGATGCTTGTAGTTCTTGTTGCTTTGTGTGGTTATGGAGTTTACCCCTGTTGTCTTTTGTAGTTTCCTTCCTGAACTTATTTTCCTCCTGAATCTCGTATTGTCCTATCGTGTGTGTGTGTGTGTGTGTATGTGTGTGTGTGTGTGACGCCCTGGGCAAGCCAGGGGTCACAGGTCATAACACCACCACACTCTACACCCCAGTTAGGAACATCAAGGCTAACCAAAAATCCTTGTTGCCTTCCTCCAGGAGCTGGTGTTCACACCAGGGGGTGGGCCAGGCGGTTGGCTCCGCCCACCGAGGAGTTCACAGCTCTGGAGGCGGGAAAACCAGGCAGTTGAAGTCTAGCTGAGGGCTAGAGTAGAGTTAAGCTAGGAAAGTGGAAGAGTAAACAGTGAAGTGGTAAAGGAGGACAGTAAGAGTGGTGACAGAAAAGAAACAGTTTGTAAAGCCTGAAGTTGGTCCGGGTGTGTGCCCCGGACAGTGACAGCAAGGTCAGCAGACGTCGGTGATAGTCTGCAGGGGTGACTGCTCGGAGGTTACTGGAAGGACTGCGGATGAATGGTGACCCGGCGGTCTGGAGCAGTGTACAAGGAACAGTCAGCACCAGGGCAGGGGCCTTTCGGATCCCGGCAAGGCTAGGAGTCGCCATAATTTGCCAAATCCGTCAGTGAAGGGGACGACTGTCTCCCAACAACCAAGTCCCGATAGAAGGCAACAGTCCAACCATAACGGAGAGACACCGCCACCGCCAGGGCACCAGTTTCTCAGGGCCAGCGCCTGCGGGCAAAGAGAGGAGCTCCTTCGGTCCAGATTGAAGCCGAGGAGTGGGTAACCGGTGGGAATCCATCGCTACCAACACAGAAACATTAGGTGCAGGAAAAGGGACCGTCACCGTCAACTACTGGGGAAAAGCAAGTGCAGCCGTCCGTGGGAACCGTCTTTCCAGCCGTGTGTTTTACCGAGAACTGTGTCAACGTCTCAGGCTGAGTGAGTACCACAGTGCCGCAAGGCACAGCGCTGCCCCCGCGTCCCTGCTCCCACCAAGCCCTGCATCTCCCTCCACATCACTGGGCCCCGGGATCACCAACCCCTACCCACGGAGGGGCAACACAACAACTTGCTGCTCCACACCATCACTCCCGGGATCCCCATACAGAGCAGCGGTGGTGTCAACAAATCACCACAACCGTGGGTGGCGTCACGGACAATAGTCTATATCCCAAAACCCAATCCCCTTTCACTCACGGGCGAGGAGCGCCGCTCGAGACCCCCGGGATCCGGCCCACCGCTCGAGCCACCACTGAGCAGCAGCAGCCGGACCCGAGCAGAGGGGTGAGCGCAGTGCTGTCACCCTCCTCCCCGCCCGCGACGTGTGTGTAGTGTGTGTCAGAGTTTTGGTTTTCCCTTGTCTGTCTAAATTTGTGGGTAATATCACACTCCTGTTCCGTCCCTTCCTGGTGGGAGGGTAAGGAGGAAATCAGTCTAAGTCTGGTCAGGAGCAGGGCCAGGAATGGGACTCCAGCATCTCCATCATTAGGAGTATCCCTGAAATTAGAGCTTGGATAGGACCCCTAGTGTGATAGATAACTAAGGCCAGGGGCCCCTATGCTGTCTATCAAGTCACATTGTGACAGCTATGCTTCACTTTTCTTGTAGTGGCTATGCTGGAAAATTAAAAACTTATGACAGTCATCTATTGGGTCATTACTTCTTAGGCCTGCAACACACATCCGTGTTTGGTACATTTTTGCACGTACCGGAGACACATTGACCAATGTTGCCCTATGGTAGATGGCACACACACGTAAAATCACACGGAACGTGTGTCCGTGTTGTTAGTACGTGTGTGAGTTTTCCCACACGGCCGACATGTCCGTTTTTGGCAGTCAGCACGCAGGCACGGACCAACTAAAGTTAATACCGTCCGTGTGCGTTTTAAAAACAAACGATGTCGGGTTTTTTTTTGTTTTGTTAAATGTCAGTCTACTTACCTTTTTTTCTGCTGTTTGCAGTCATCATCGCTTTTGCGCTCGGTCTGTATCTTCCCCTGTCGCATACTTACCAATCCCCGATCATCAGCGTGGCGAAGAACAGCTGTTCCAAAGATACACGGCTTCAATTAATTTGAAAATGCCGGCCGCTCATTAATCAATCTCGTATTCCCTGCTTCCCCCGCCCACACACTGAGTGACAGCTGTCTCACTGCAACCAATCACAGCCGCCGGTGGGCGGGTCTATACTGTGCAGTAAAATAAATAATTAATTAATTAATTAATTAAAAAAAAACAACGTGCGGTCCCCCCAATTTTGATACCAGCCAGGGTAAAGCCATACGGCTGAAAGCTGATATTCTCAGGATGGGGAGCTCCACGTTATGGGGAGCCCCGCAGCCTAAAAATATCAGATAGCAGCCACCCAGAATTGCCGCATCCATTAGATGCGATAGTTCTGGAACTCTACCCGGCTCTTCCCGATTTGCCCTGGTGCGTTGGCAATCGGGGTAATCAGGAGTTAATGGCAGCAACCCATTGCTGCCACTAAGTCCTAGATTAATCATTGTAGTCGTCTATGAGACACCCCCAATGATTAACCTGTAATTTAAAGTTAATAAACACACACAACGAAAAATCCTTTATATCCAATAAAAAACAATAACAAATACCCTCGTTCACCAATTTATTAAGCCCCAAAAACCCATCCTTGTCCGGCGTAATCCACGGAGGCCCCGCGTCGCTTCCAGCTCTGCTACATGAAGGTGACAGGAGCTGCAGAAGAACACCGCCGCTCCTGACAGCTCCACACAGCAACTGAGGTGAGCCGCGCGATCAGCTGTGCTGTCACTGAGGTTACTCGCGGCCACCGCTGGATCCTCCACCTATGACAGCAAGTCGCCCGAGTGACAGCGATGAAGTCACAGGTGAGTTGCAGTCTCGGGGGGGAGGACTCCAGCTGGCCGAGGGTAGCCTGAGTGACAGCAGCGCTAATCGCGCTGCTCACTTCAGTCACTCAGGGGATTAGCAGTCACCGGTGAGTCCTTCACGGGTGACCGCTAATCAGTAGGCGACATCCAGACAGAGCCGCAGTATAACAATGAAGTTGGGTGAAGTTCACCCAAGTTCATTCTCATCGCGCAACTCTTCCTTCCTGTCAGCCGACATGTATCAATGACATTGTGTATCACACATGGAACATTTCACACGGACATTACACGTACGCATACACAGCCATTCCACATGCACACACGGCAAGCATATGCCATCACACGGATATCATACGTACCGGAGAAACGCCCATAAAAAAACGGAACACGGACCCAAAAAACGAAACGTGAGACACGTACGTTTTTTATGCGGAAGTGTGTTTTAGGCCTTAAAGAGGAGTTAAATACATACCATGAAAAATCCCCAAGCTATCCTGATTCTGCCCCATTTTTGTTTTTGTGCTATGTCATTCCATTACAAAGATATTCCCATTTGTGTATTCTGAAGTGCTATATGGGAAATCTCTGATTTATGCCCAGCTGGGCATTTTTTGGGGGGAAGGGGTGTACACACTTTCACCCTTCCCTTCCAAATGCTACCAATCATAGCTCAGCAACTGATCTAGCAGTATCAGATGCTGTTGAGCTGTCATTGGCAACATCTGGCAAAGAGGAATGAAAACGAATGCCCCTGGAGAAGATACTGAGGAAATGCCCAGTTGCACTGCAAGCAGAGATTTCACATATGGCGCTTAAATACAACAAATCTGAATATCTCTGCAAAGAAGCGACACAGCACAAAATGGAAAAGAGTGTCAGAATCAAGGAAGCTCAGAGATTTTATTAAAATGTTCATTAAAAAATGATAAGCAAGTCACAGGTCCTCTTTAATTTCAAGTGTTCCTCAGTCTAATAATTAGTAAACATTTTGGATAAGATGTAATCTGTTTCATTTCCTGCAGAACCCTCCACAAATCAGTACATAACTTGGCTGTAAGCTGAACTAAATTAGCCAGCTAATTAGTCGGAGTGAGTGTTGCCAAGATGATCTGTGTTTAAGTGAGAAACTCGTCTGCCAAAAGTGCAACCCAGGAATTTATGGAATGAAGCATTCAAATGATTGTAAATCTATGTTAATAGATATAAAATATACACAATATCCTATGACGCGCTGCTAGTCCGTGCTGTGACAAGCCATCAAGATATTGTAAAAATACTACACAACTTATATTTTGCATTGGAAAATTCCTTTTTGTTAGTAGAGTTCCCAGATGATTGGCACATCACAGTGTCCTGCTGCTAACAGTCACAGCGATCTGTTCAGTTCCGCCCAGCGCCACCACAAGGAAAGGGAAGTAGTACACAATTACTATTGAAAACAATGATAAAAGGGAATCTGTCAACAGGTTTTTGCTATGTAAGCTGAAGACAGCATGCTGCTAGGGTTAAAACATAGAATTGAGGGATGTCTGTCTTGTCAAGGTCCAATCTGTTGTTTATTTGCTATTAGCTGTAGTACCCGGTGTTGCCCAGGATAGTAACTAAGTGTCTCTCTGTCTCTCTCCCAGTCTCCCTCTCTCTCTCTGTCTGTCTCTGTCTCTCTCCCTCTATCCATGTCTCTGTCTGTCTCTCTGTCTGTCTGCCTCTATATGTCTCTATGTCTGTCTCTCTGTTTCTCTCTGTGTCTGTATATATGTTCGTCTGCCTGTCTGTCTTTCTATCCATCTCTCTGTCTCTCTCCCAGTCTCTCTCTCTCTCTCTCTCTCTGTCTGTCTCCCTCATTCCATGTCTCTGTCTCTCTGTCTGTCTGCCTCTTTATATCTGTCTCTGTTTCTCTCTGTGTCTGAATGTATATCCGTCTGTCTGTCTGTCTTTCTATCCATCTCTGTCTCTCTCTCCCTGTCTCTCTTTCTCTGTTTCTCTCTGTCTGACTCTGTATGTCTCTATGTCTGTCTCTCTGTTTCTCTCTCTGTCTGTATGTGTGTACGTCTGTCTGTCTCTCTATCCGTCTCTCTGTATGTGTCTCTTTCTGTGTGTGTGTGTCTCTTTATGTGTATCTTTCTGTGTGTATCTCTTTCCCTGTACATAATAGGAGTCCATAATAACAGATCCATTCCCAGCTCCATTGACTTTAATGTAAGCAGGTTTTTTGGTGAATGCGTAACTGTAAAGTGCAACATTAAATTTTCTCCTCAAAACATAGTCTATGCTGTTAATAAAACCTACGACTTCCCTTAAAGGTAAGGACCCGAAGCCAAACGAACCGAAACTCCAGTCGTTAGCCGAGAATTACAAGGATGATAAAAGGGCCACTGGTAAAGAAGAACCGAAAAGAGTAATTGGTGATATACAAATAATTTACAATAAATGTGAGCAAGGGACAGACAGTGAGGGCAACCCAGATGGAAAATGTCGCCAGACATAAAATTGCACAAAAACGCCACCTGATGATGGTAAAGGCTGCTAGTCCAAAACACATGAGTAATTTGAACACACATTAACCAGAGGGTGAGAGTAAATGTGTAATAGATAGTTAACTAAATAAAGATCATCCAAACAGTGTTTCCTCCCTATACGGGCATAATCATATCAACATTTTGAACAAAATGGTACCTTGAGACATAATGGACATAGAGCAGCAGACAAAGCAGGTTGCATGTGCGGAGCCTCGACGCGCGTTTCCCTGGACGTGGCTTCGTCAGGACTTAGGAGGCATGGCCAAAGTGCATCGTGTAGGGATTTATATATGAGTCCAGAGGGGTCAGCTTTATATATTAGATGTTTGTTTAAGAAGTAGGACTTCTCATTGCTTGGACAACAATGTCTTGCGCACGGCAGTCCGTCACGCCCCCTACTCTGATTGACACCTCACTGTCAATGCTTAATCTCTATTAAGAGCCTGGTGTGGGCAGAACAGGTTATAGTCTGATCTGTTGTTTATTTATGTTTGTGTAAGCAGCATGTCACTTGCACAGCAGTCCAGCATGCCCCTTCCTCTGATTGACAGCTCACTGGTGCGGCCTGAGAAGCTCTCTCATCTCTTTTATATGGCTAAATATACAAATTGTGATTGTGTCAAAACGGCTACAAGCAGTAATCTAAGTGATACATCGTTGGTGAGGTAACAAAAAGCCGCTGACATATTCCCTTTCCTTACTTAAATAACACTATCAATCTCCTACAGCGGCACTTAAATACTCCTACCAACTTCACCAGTGATACGATCCTGCGTACCGATGGGTTGTCATGCCAGATGTGTGCCTGCTGAAAAGACCCAATTACTGCCAATTTGGTGTCATGCAGTGACTACCGGGGTCACGCCAGGTATGTGGGAACCCTTGGCGAGCGCCGTGACACACAGGGTACATGATACAACGGTGGGCCCTGGCGCTAGGGAAAGGGGAGCAGGGTCACCTCCTAAACTCAACTGAGACTGATCCCTGCACTCCCTAATGTCCCTATATGAGCTTTTTCACCCCATCGCCAGTCACATGGCTATCCCTGTGTTTCCCTAGACTCAGCCCTGTATAGTGCACAGGGCAGCGAGAACGATAGTCCCGCTCTAAATTAAAGACATAGGATTAGACAGATAGATATAAATAAACAGAAATCATACAATACACTCCAAACAACAAGAGGTAATAATGAGGAGGGGAGAAACCCAGAAGGACTAAGGAAAAGAAAAACAACACAACTTTCACCCAGCAAATGTTCTCAGAATGGCTTCCTGGTCCTCAGCTCACAAGTTCCCTGTAGAGGAAGTATAGCAGAAACTATCACCAGCGGTTACCTGGACTAGGAAGGAAGTCTTTATACCTGAGCTGATTAGCAACAGAGAACAACTGCCCATACCTTTCATTCAGGGTTTCAGGAACCAGAGGATCTATTTAACCCTAGGAATGCTGGATAAAGGAGAATCTGCACAGCCAGCAGTAGTAACCTGAGCACCTGTGTATGAAGCCCTGTGCTGTGATCTCCTGACACCAAAAATCAGTGGGACCACTCTCCGTTGTGGTACCCTCGTGACATTTGGTCCTTGTGTGAAGCTTAGACATTAGTAAGACTTCATAAAAGGACATAAGTTTCTTATATTCTACAATACTGTACCATTTTAGTATATTGATGGAACAAATCACAGGTTCAAGTCCCCTAAGGGGACTAACAATAAGAGTAACAAAAATGTTCCTAAAAATATACAAAAAAAATATATATATATACAGTGTGTCCACCCATATCCTGTCCATTAACTGGAGAACGGCAGCAGGTATAGGCACAGAAGTGGTGTCTAGGTATAGTAAAGTAGCCATGCGCTACGTAATGAAACCACCTATAGCGCCACCTGGTGGAAAACAACGGAGTTAGCATTTTTATCTCGAAAACGGAACTAGATAGAGGAAAAAAATGAATTAAAAAATTGTAGGGTATCATCAATTCAATACAAATTGACACCTTGCATACAGAAATGCTATGATGTGAAACCCATGACCACCCCAAAACATTGAATGCTGGTCACGCATATGGTGCTCATTTAACTTTGATGCTAAAAGTGGCCCCCGACAGCTGCAATGCACATCTGGACTCTGCACAGCATACTGTATCTTTCTGCACGTTGTGCAATATGGTAGGTGACACGTGTGCACAAGCATCTGTGATATGTTGTCGTAGGTCCTGCAATGTTGGTGGAGGGGTCGCATACACCTCCTGTTTGATGTGACCTCACAGAAAGAAGTCCAATGGGGTCAGGTCAGGTGAGCGTGGAGGCCACTCCATGCAGCCACCATACCCAATGACTTAGGTCTCCATGAGGTATCGCTTCACGTCCGCAGCCTTGTGAGTCTTACACATTCTTATCATAGCATTTCTGTATGCAAGGTGTCGATTCGTATTGAATTGATGATGCCCTACAACTTTGTAATTCACTTTTTTTCTCTATCTCGTTCCATTTTTGAGATAAAAATGCTAACTCCGTTGTTTTCCACCAAGTGGCGCTATCGGTGGTTTCATTGCGTAGAAGCATGGCTACTTTACTATACCTAGACACCACTTCTATGCCTATAGCTGCCGCCATTCTCAGGTTAATGGACAGGATATGGGTGGACACACTGTATATACACATAATGCGACAAACATAAAACACCATTTTTACACCAGAAAAATTTCGCAAAGAAATTGATAAGTTGGGACTTTAAAAATTAGAACAGTGAAAACAGAATAAATAAATGTATCGGAGTGGACTGCCAATACTTATGGCACCAACCCCAGCAAGAATGAGGATGGAGATGAAAGGCACCATCTGCCTGGCAGAATGTGTACAACAATGCGCATCCCACGTGGGCGGCCGACAGTTACAGCATTACAAGTCAATAATATTAGATCAATAAAAAGATAAAGAAGTATAATAAATAATCCACAAGTCAAGGTTTATGGATTACTGCGGTACCAATTATCAAATGTTTTTCAGAACCTCCACTGTGATGCCTTTCTGAGATTGACATCCATGGTGAGTGCAGGGCTGTTACTCCGAAAATGATTCCTTACTACTTACTATAAGGTGTTTCCCCACTTTCATGAAACACATGCTCGGCTTCGTTGATTCTTTCATCTGAAGTCCTAAAAAATGGGATTCGGACAGAACCCCTGTGTGACCACTGACTTTAAAGTAGCACTCCAGGGTTTTTTGGGAGGCTTTTCGAGCTGGAGTGGCTCTTTAAATCTAAGTCCGCTGCCCCCGTTCTTATACTCACCTTCTTGTGGCTTCACTGTTTTTCAGTGTCACTCCAGTCCCGCCACTTCATCTTGTGCATATAACTTCGGACTGTCCGGAAATCAGAAGTGACATCACAAGTGCTTAATGCAACTCTATGAGAGCCAGATCAAGGTTCCCATAGACTTGTATTGATTTGTCACCTCTGGCGTGCTCGAAGAAACACTAGAGCTGCCAGCAGGTTACAAATCAATGGAGAGCGATCGATAGAAGATGAAGCCGCTGGAAGGTGAGTATAAGACAGGGGCAGGGGACGAACATTTAAAGCAGCACTGCAGGGGTGCAATAAAAAAAAACAAAAAACGCTGGAATGGTGCTCTTATAAGACAGATGAAGTCACATTATACTCTCTCTTACCTCTTTTTCAGCAGTATCCTCCTTTCTGCACAAAACTGTGGTCAACCATACTTTTGTGCCCACCTTAAAAAGGTGGACACTTGTGAAACAGAGGCCAAACACAGCACAAAGTCACTCCATCTGCCAATGTGTGGCCCTATCAGGGGTCTGCCCGCAATCCCATCTTCAGACAAAAGTCCTCTTTAATCAGTATTCTCCCAGCACTATAGGAGCTGGAAATGCCTTCCCATATTTCTCAGCATGCATTGCTTCTGCCATTGTCTAAAAGATTGCCTTCTCTGAACTGAAAGTCTGCCTCTTTGTAATGCCTGTAAGCAGTTACACAGGCACTATGTGTCTCTAACAAAAACAACTGGATCTTGCTCCGATCGCTGCTGTTTATCCATATTGTTGCTTCTGTCAATGTTTGGCTCCCATTATACCCCTGCAACGCGATTGCTGGGTGCTGATGGGTTATTATGGCAGCCAGGAGGCTGCTAAAGGACTTCAAGGATGCCATCTTGTTAATCCTGTGAAGCCCAGCCAGAGGCTGAGCTTCATAAGGAACCATGATTTACATTATATAATGCAATATTGTTGATTTACAATATTTACAATAAGCGATCAAAGGATTACTGTTTCAAGTTACCTTGGAGAACTAAAAAAAATATATAAAGTTTAAAAACACATAAATATGGCAATATAAAATGTTAAAAAATAAAGAGAAAAAAATAGTATAAAAAAAGTCTAGAAAAACATGAAATTATATAATCTCTATGGTAAATGCCATAAGTAGAAAACAAAAATCAAAATATGAGAATTTACAATCTATGGCCGCACTGTACCTAAAAAAAATACAATAAAATTTTGAATTAAAAAAATCAGCTTCACTGCAAAAAAATGGAAGACCTGCTTTATCAATAACAAAAATGAAACAAATAAAATGTTTTTGAAAGCAACAATTTTTTTTTTTTTTTTAAACTTCTGAATTTTTTTATTACTTAAATAACAGTAATTCATTAACAAACAAGTAAATTTTTTTCATGATTTTCAATACATAAAATGAATGGTATCATTCAAAACTAGAACTACAAAAAGCCATAACAATTATAAAAAAAAAAAAAGGATTTGCTCTTAGAGGAGGAAGAAGAACAACGAAGTAAAAATGAAAAATTGTACAGTCCTAAATGGATGCAACAAACCCGGCGCTTTATCCAGCTCTTCCCAATTGCCGTGGTGTGGTGGCAATAAGGGTAATATAAGTGGTTAATGGCAGCACACAGCTGCTACTAAGCCCTAGATTAGTAATGGACAGGGTCTATGAAACCCACCTATTACTAATCGGTAAGTGAAAGGAAATAAACACAAACACCAAAAAAATCCTTTACTTGAAATAAAATACAAAAACATCCTTTTTCACCACTTTATTAACCCCCAAAACACCCCTGCAGATCCTACGTAATCCACACGAGGTCCCACAAGAATTCCAGCTCTGCTACATCTGATCTGACAGTGCGCAATCATGGAACATGACTGCCTGCTGTGAGCTCCAGGTAGGGAATAAAATGAGCCACAGTGATCAGTGGTGACATCACTCAGGTTAGTGGCGGCCTGCATGAATAAAGTGTAAAAATTTGCATCTCTTGGTCCAAAAATGCAAAAAAAAATTGGTTTGCTGCAGGAGGTGCAAATTTGGTTTTGAAATCTGGTGAAGACATTTCAGCACCAATATTGTACCTCCTGGCAGAATACTGCACCGAAATGGCGTCAAAACCTTTTTTCCATTTTTAGGTCAAAAGATGCAAATTTGGAGAATAAATTTTGACACTATATTCATGCACCCAATCTACACTTCCTGGCACAAAAACACATCAAAGCCGAATGCGGTGTAGATTGGTAGATGGTGCAAATATTTCAGCACCAAATCTGCATCTCTTGGCAAAAAACGTGTTCTTCTGCCAGGAGATACAGGTCTGTGAACCTGAGTTTACTGAGGTCACCTGAGGTCCCATGAGTTTAGGTTACCTGCGGTCTCAGGTGGAGGACAATGGGAACCTCCAGCTTTGGCCACAAATAACCTGAGTGATGTCATTGCTGATTGAGCGGCTCATTCATTCTCTGTCTGAACCTCACAGCGTTCGATCATGTATCATAATCACGTGCTGTGACGTCAGCTATGTAGCAGAGCTGGAATCATCGTGGAACCTTTTGTAGATTACGTGGGACCTGCAGGGGTTTTTTGGGGGTTAAAAAAGTGTTTTTGTTTATTTTCTTTCACTTACAGATTAGTAATAAGAGGAGGTTTCTTAGATGTCTCCCATTACTAATCTAGGGCTTAGTGGCAGCTGTGGGCTGATATAAACTTATTACCCCAATTGCCATAGCATCAGGCCAATTGGGAAGGGCTGGGTAAAGCGCAGGGATTGTCGCATCTAATGGATGCGACAATCTTTGGTGGTTGCAGGCTGCTAATTTTAGGCAGGAAGTGGCCCAATAAGCATGGTTCTCCCCAGCCTGAGAATACCAGCCTCCAGCTGTCAGGCTTTATCATGGCTGGGTATAAAATTTGGGGGGACCGCATGCCGTTTTTTTTTAAATTATTTATTTAAATAATTTAAAAAAAGTCGCATGCAGTTCCTCCTAATTTGATACACAGCCAAAATAAGCACACGGCTGGGGGCTGCAGCCTGTAACCATATGCTTTATCTTTGCTGGGTATCATAATATGAGGGGACCCTACGTCAAATATTTTATTTATTTTTATATCACAATAGTGACCTGCAGACAGCGCCTGTGATTTGTTGCAGTCAGAGGCTGTCACACAGACTGGGCACCTCTGACTGAAACCAATCACAGACGCCAAGACGGCCGGTGGGTGGGAAAAGCAGTGCATATGGATGAGCAATAATTAGCGGCCCTGAAAGTGAAGAAGAGGCCGTGGAAGCAGTGTACAGCCGCACCAAAGCCTCCATGAAGTGCTTGCTTCATTCTTATTTTCTTTATTTTTTCTTTATTTTTTTTTAATTAGCTTCTCTCCTCTGCACCTGTCTTTGGTTGGTGGGTCCCCGTGGCTTGAGGTGGCTAGATGTCCCCTACTGGTAGTCTCTTACAGCGGTCCGTATGACGGTAGCGTGAACCCTGTGGGGTTGGAGTCTCCGGTCCTGTCCTCGGTTCTCCCATTGCTACTGAGTCCCGAACTTCAAGGTCAGTGAGGTCCTTGATGGTCCCCTCACTGTGCAGATTTTATCAGGTCTGCCTGGAGCGTTTGCCTGACCTAGGATTCTGTACCCCGTTGGTGCGTAGTTCTGGGAGCACTCCCCTGTACTCCACCGGCAACCAACCGCCTGGGCCCTCATGTCACCGTTCACTCCCCTGACAGTCCTTCCTCTCTCTTTCACTGTCACCTCTCGACTACCTACTCACTGACTGTCTGTCCACTGTCTGCCCCTCCCACCTGGTCGTCTAGTGGACTGGATTGGCTCCACCTTTAGGCGGCCATCCATTGGTCCGACCCTAACCTAGCAACACTATTGGGGGCATTTTTGGTGAAAAACAGGCATTCTGGAGTGTTTGGTTGTTACCGGCACTGGTCTTCTGGGTCCCTAGGGGGTAGGCCCTGCATCCTGGTGGGATGCAGTACCTTGTAGCTCCCTGATGGATTCAGGTGCGCTACAGATACAGTATATAAGGATTTTTTCACGTTGAGTAGAAAATGTTAAATATTTTTTAAATGTCACAGATGGAGAATACAGAGCAGGAGCTGTCGGTTCTCAGGGCAAATTCATGCAATATGTTTTTGAATGTTATAGGAAAGAAAAAACATAAACCCTTTTCCGCGACTAACATCCTGATGCATTATTAAAGCGCGCGATGTGGCCTCATCACAGCTTGATTATTATTATCCCTGAGATGACAGCTCTAAAAATGAGCTTAGTGACATTAACTGAATTATGTTCATCTCTACGGGATGTGCTCCCCGCGGCTTCTTCAGCCTCGTCTCTGCTCACACCTATTGTTTGTCATCAGTTTCCACATCTTTTCATAAAAATAGATGCCACATGATGAAACATCACCATCATCCCTCTCTTCAGTATTTTTTTGGTTTAGAAAAATTATTACTCAAACATCCTTAAGGCTTTGTGCACACGATGTCTTTCTCAGATAGATTCCGCAAAAAAAAATTGGTGCAAAAAAGAAAATAATTTGGATGTTTGTAAGAAAGCAAGTTTTGCTTTTGTGCCATTTTACGCGACCAGTAACATTTTAATTTTTTTGGATCTGGGGCTATGTAAGAGCTTATTTTTTGCACCTCGAGCTGATGTTTTTACACCACTGGGGTAGGTATAATGTTTCGATCGCCTCTTATTACACTTTATAGCAATACTTGCTGTAGTACCCGGGCGTTGCCCGGGATAGTAACTGTCTCTCTCCCAGTCTCTGTCTGTGTGTCGCTGTTTGTCTCTCTGTGTCTCTTTCCTTGTCTGTCTGTGTCTATGTCTCTGTTTGTCTGTTTCCATCTCTGTCTGTATTTGTATCAGTCGGTCTGTGTCTGTCTCTATGTGTGTGTGTCTGTATTTCTCTTTCCCCGTCTGTCTTTGTCTGTCTCTTTCCAGGGCTGTATCTTTCCAGGGCTGTCTCTTTGCCCGGGCTGCCTCTTTGCCCCCGCTGCCTCTTTGCCCGTCTGTCTCTTTGCCGTCTGTCTCTCTCCAGGTCTGTCTCTCTCCAGGTCTGTCTCTTTCCCCGGCTGTCTCTTTGCCTGGCTGTCTCTTTGCCCGGCTGTCTCTTTCCAGGGCTGTCTCTTTCCAGGGCTGTCTTGTTCTAGGTTGTCTCTTTGCCTGGCTGTCTCTTTGCCCGGCTGTCTCTTTCCAGGGCTGTCTCTTTCCAAGTCTGTCTCTTTCCAGGTCTGTCGCTCTGCCCGTCTGTCTCTTTGCCCGTCTGTCTCTTTGCCCGTCTGTCTCTTTGCCCGTCTGTCTCTTTGCCCGTCTGTCTCTTTCCAGGGCTGTCACCAGCTTTGTATATTTGTCGGTATGTCTCTGTCCCCGTCTGTCTGTCTGTCTCTTTCCACGTCTGTCTCTCTCTGTCTGTCTCTTTCTGTCTCTCTATCCATCTCCCCACTGACATCATATTACCTCACACATAAGCTTCTTATACTAACAGTTTATTTTGTTCCTATAGCAACCACTGACAGTTGCTATTAATAGCCTGTAGCTCCCACCTCTATTCAGTTTAATGGAGGCAGGATTTTGGAGAGTAACTGTAAAGTGCGGGGTTAAATTTTCCCGTGAAAACATAGTCTATGACGTTCCCTGAGTCACATGGGGTGTCTGTGCAAAATTTCGTGATTGTAAATGCGACAATGCAAATTCCTTTAGCGGACATATACACACACACATATATACATACACACATACATACACTGAGCTTTATATATTAGATTGTGGCGGCCAAAAAAAGTAATTCTGATGGTTTTATTTTTTTTTGTCATTACGCTGTTTACTGATTGAATTAATTTATTAGATATTTTAATAGATCAGATACCAGGGTTACAAAATATGTGTATTTTTTTCCTTCTTTCTATTGTATTTAATAATTGCTTGATTGGACTTGAAGCTGCGATTGTCCAGTTGCTTCTATTATACATAGCAGTGCATCAGCACCGCTCTGTACAGCGGAAATGATGACTTCCTATCAATGCCAGCTCAAAGTCGGCATTCACAGGAGGATCGTAATAACAGGCATCATTAGCTGAACCCTGGCTATTAAAAAAAAAACATCGGCGCCCCACAATTAAGTTATGGGGCCGCCGATAAAAGCGGGGAATGATGAGCCCCGCTCTTGTGCCTGTTAAATCCTCCTGTCAGAGATTGAGAGTGAGATTTAACAGGTTAACAGTCGTGGACATATCTCGATTCCACCCACAGCTTTTAGAGGCACATGATGGCTAATGAAATCAGTGATCATATGCGAGGAAAGATGCAAGCTCAACATGTGAGCCCACATCAAAGGCAGGGACACAACGTTTGATGTACCACTATGTCAAAGGTCATGAAGGAGTATACTAGTTTTGCAACTCTTTAGTGGGGAAAGTAACACATTTCACCAAATATAGCTAAAAAGGAAACAAAATAACTTTGATAGATAAAATCGCTCTAGGAGTGAGAGGAGTAGGGATTGCGCAAAACTTTGCGGCCTTTGAAAAAAAGCTGTATTTTATGAATCTGTCGAAAAGATCTGGAAAAGCCACAATGACTTGAAAATCAGATACCTAACTAAGCCACCAAAAACAAATCAACAAATCAAAAAGTCAATTAGTGGAACCTCGGTTTACGAGTAACTTGGTGTACGAGTATTTCGCTATATGAGCAAAGCTTGCTGTAAATTTGTAACTCAGTTTACGAGCAATCTTTGCTGTACGAGCAAATACCCATCACACACACTTCTGGTTCCATACTTTCTCTGACCCGGTCTTGCAGTCCGCACAAACACGCACAAACATGCACAGACACACACATACACACACATGCACACACATTATGCTCACTTATACTCTGTTCCCTCGGCGGCCTCCTAGTTCTTCTAGTACGCAGGTATGTATATCCGGTAACCATCGCGATGATGCAGGGGCTTCCGCTGTCAGCGCTTCTCAAAGGCTTTGGCAAGCGGATCCTGCGTATGACGTCTGCTGCTGAAGCGCTGACATCAGAAGCTCCGGCATCGGTCGCGATGGTTACTGAATACACATACCTGCGGACTACAAGAATCAGGAGACCGCCAAAGGAACGAAGGGGACGATAAGGTGAGCATAATATGTGTGTGTGTATGTGTGTATGTGTGTGTGTGTGTGACGCCCTGGCAAAACCAGGTAGTCACAGACAGACCCCCGCATAACACCTTCCTTCACTTAGGAAACACACATCCGACCTGAAACCCTAGTCACCCCCCCTTAGGGAGAGATAGACACACCAGTGGCCGGGACCAGGCGGTTGGACAGACCACCCGGGGGTCTAGACAGCCCGGGGCGGGAAGACAAGCAGAAAGAGTTTGTAGTTCAAGTTGAGAGGAGTTTGGGCTGGAGCTAGGTGTAGCTCCAGCAGAGGAGGTTCAAGTTGAACGGTGCCAGGGTAGGAGCCCTGGTGCCTTTGGCTAGGTGGCAGACGGTGGTCTCCATCAGCCGGAGATGGGAAGATGGCTCGGCAGAACCAAGGTGGACCGGGACAGGGTTGCAGCCCGCCGGTACCGATACGGAGAACCGAACCAGAAACCGGAGCACAAATTGGGGTACTCGTACCCTGAAGCCAGGAACGGAAACCAGCGGCCTGGTTAATTAACCGATTAAGGCCAGGACTAGAGGTCCTGTCCCACCCAAAGTCCCTCATAGAAGACAACAGCCCACCGATAGGGATAGGAGGTCACCGCCAGGGCCCACAGATCCCATGGGCCAGCGTCTGTGAGCACGGCTCCTTAGGCCACATCGAGCTGGGAGTGGACTCCTGAGTTCCAGACTAGGAAGTCCACCTTACACAAAGTCAGTGCAGAGGAAAAGGATAGAGATTACCAGCCTGGGTGGGGGACCTGAATGCAACCGGCCGTGGCGGCCGGCCACCAGCACCTTGGTTTACCAAAGACTCGTGTGATTCATTGACTGTGAGTAATCAAACATCCCCTTGCCGTCGCTATACCCTGCAAACACCCCTACCCACGGAGGGGTTAACATCCAGCTGCCACAACATCTCCCCCGGGTGCCCCACAACAGCAGCGGTGGTGTCCTACCTCACCACACACCGTGGGTGGCAACACGAACTTAATACGGCCTAGCCCGTACATCTACGTCCCCTTTTTTATTCGGCGTGTCTACGAGACCCCCGGGTCCAGAGACCCTCGAGCCACCCCCTTAAGAGGTCCGGATACGAGCAGCGGCGGCTGCTGGCACGGGGGCGGCACGTGTGTGTGTGTGTGTGTGTGTGTGTGCGTATTTGTGTGTGTTTGGAATGGCACAATAGGGGACTAGGATGGGACATTGCACAAGTTGTGGAACAAATTGTCTGAGTTTCAATTATTTCCTATGGGAAATTTTGCTTTGCTAGACAAGTAACTGGGTTTACAAGCACACTCCCAGAACGGATTGTTCTCGTAAACCAAGGTTCCACTGTATTTAAGAAGTATTCAAGCAAAAAAGCCTGGCAGAAATGCAATGATAAAACTTACTATTTTGGGAATAGCACTTTAGATGAGTGCCGATTTACTAGTTATGCCCCTGTAATCCCATTTTAGGGGTAAACCTCATAATTTCTCTCACCTCTCAATGCTATGATCTGTTTGAATGTCGTATCTGTATCCACAGACAATCCAGGCACACGGATGAACAAGAGATGAATGAACAATGTCACATTCAGTTCTTACCTGCTTTAGCCACTTGATCTACAGGAACACCTAATTCCTGGGACATATAACCCAAGACAGAAAAGATAGCAAATCCCGCCAGAATGCTGGTGAAGGCATTTCCAAGAGTGACAATAAAAGTGTCCCTGCAATTTAAAGTAACATTTGTCACATAAAGGGGTATTCCACTGTAAAGATGACCTTTAAATAATTGTTTGATGTTGAAGTGAAATTTAATTTTTATTTTATTTTACCTCTCCATTGCAAAAATATATGTATTTGACACCTAATGAGTTAACTTTTGTTATGTACCAGTGGGTGTTATCAGACTGTTTTCTGGGGCACTTCAGTCCTTAACTGGGTGCCCTTGACGGCTGTGCTCCGGCATGTTTTCCCTCCCCTTATGTTTTGTATCCTATTGGATGCTTGATCCCTCCTTCTTCCTCCCTTTATATTCTCTTTCTCCGGTCTTTTCCAGTGTCTCTTTGTTTGGCAAGACCCAGAGGCAGTTTCCCCTCCCTAAAGCCTGCTTTACACGTTGCAATTAGTTGTACAATCGCATTTGCGATGTGACACGCCCAGGTTGCATACGGGATCTTGAGATTTCACGTTGGTCGTTCATTTGCTGTCACACGTGCGTTAGTAATCTATGTTAAATTGGTCAATTTTGTGTGCGATCCTTTAGATCATGTGTTCTGTGACGTATGCATTGGGCACCTTTTTTTTTTTTTTATTTATTGACTTGCCAAGCGTGTGTAATGTGTAGGGATGCTTTTTAACTATGTCATCTGCCATTCAGCTCTGCTACATGGCCGCTAACAGCAGACACAGACAGCCATGTAGCAGAGCTGAATGGCAGATGACAGCAGACACAGACAGAGCCGCACTGTCAGAATGAACTCGGGTGAACTTCACCCGACTTCATTGTCATGCTGCGGCTCTGTCTGTGTCGCGCCCTGATTAGCGGTCACCTGTGAAGGACTCACCGGTGACCGCTAATCTCCTAAATTACTGAAGTTAGCAGCCCTCTCTCATACTCACCGATCCCCGATCCCCGGCGCTGCACGGCATTCACACTGCTCCGGCGGCTTTTACTGTTTTGAAAAAGCCGGCCGCCCATTAAACAATCTCGTATTCCCTGCTTTCCCCGCCCACCGGCGCCTGTGATTGGTTACAGTGAGACACGCCCCCCACGCTGAGTGACAGGTGTCACACTGCACCCAATCACAGCAGCCGGTGGGCGTGTCTATACTGTGTAGTGCAATAAATAATTAAATAATTAAAAAAAACGGCGTGCGGTCCCCCCCAATTTTAAAACCAGCCAGATAAAGCCATACGGCTGAAGGCTGGTATTCTCAGGATGGGGAGCTCCACGTTATGGGGAGCCCCCCAGCCTAACAATATCAGCCAACAGCCGCCCAGAATTGCCGCATACATTATATGCGACAGTTCTGGGACTGTACCCGGCTCTTCCCGATTTACCCTGGTGCGTTGGCAAATCGGGGTAATAAGGAGTTATTGGCAGCCCATAGCTGCCAATAAGTCCTAGATTAATCATGTCAGGCGTCTATGAGAAACCCTCCATGATTAATCTGTAAGTGACAGTAAATAAACACACACACACCCGAAAAAATCCTTTATTAGAAATAAAAAACACAAACATATACCCTGGTTCACCACTTTAATCAGCCCCAAAAAGCCCTCCATGTCCGGCGTAATCCAGGTGGCTCCAGCGTCGCTTCCAGCGCTGCTGCATGGAGGTGACCGGAGCTGCAGCAGACACAGCCGCTCCGGTCACCTCCACGCAGGTAATGAAGACAGCCGCGCGATCAGCTGCTGTCACTGAGGTTACCCGCTGTCACTGGATCCAGCGGTGGCCGCGGGTAACCTCAGTGACAGCTCAGCTGATCGCGCTACTCACCGCCGCTCCTATCACCTCCACGCAGCAACTGAGGTGAGTAGCGCGATCAGCTGCTGTCACTGAGGTTACCCGCGGCCACCGCTGCATCCACCGCTGGATCCAGTGACAGCGGGTAACCTCAGTGACAGCAGCTGATCGCGCGGCTGTCTTCATTACCTGCGTGGAGGTGACCGGAGCGGCTGTGTCTGCTGCGGCTCCGGTCACCTCCATGCAGCAGCGCTGGAAGCGACGCTGGAGCCACCTGGATTACGCCGGACATGGAGGGCTTTTTGGGGATGATTAAAGTGGTTAACCAGGGTATATGTGTGTGTTTTTTATTTCTAATAAAGGATTGTTCGGGTGTGTGTGTTTATTTACTGTCACTTACAGATTAATCATGGAGGGTGTCTCATAGATGCCTGACATGATTAATCTAGGACTTATTGGCAGCTATGGGCTGCCAATAACTCCTTATTACCCCGATTTTCCAACGCACCAGGGTAAATCGGGAAGAGCCGGGTACAGTCCCAGAACTGTCGCATATAATGTATGCGGCAATTCTGGGCGGCTGTTGGCTGATATTGTTAGGCTGGGGGGCTCCCCATAACGTGGAGCTCCCCATCCTGAGAATACCAGCCTTCAGCCGTATGGCTTTATCTGGCTGGTTTTAAAATTGGGGGGAACCGCACGCCGTTTTTTTTATTTATTTAATTATTTATTGCACTACACAGTATAGACACGCCCACCGGCTGCTGTGATTGGGTGCAGTGTGACACCTGCCACTCAGCGTGGGGGGCGTGTCTCACTGTAACCAATCACAGGCGCCGGTGGGCGTGGAAAGCAGGGAATACGAGATTGTTTAATGGGCGGCCGGCTTTTTAAAAACAGTAAAAGCCGCCGGAGCAGTGTGAATGCAGTGCAGCATCGGGGATCGGTGAGTATATGAGAGAGGGGGATAGACTGACATGGACAGAGAGTGAGGGACAGAGATAGTGACGGACTGACAGAGATTAGTGAATGACAGACATTGTGAGGCGCTTCAGAACGCAGCTTTTCAGCTGCGCTCTGAAGCAGACCTTTTTTAAGCTACGGTGCAGAGCGCACACCTGCGCACATAGCCTCAGACACCAAAATCGTATGAGGGATGTCACACGTTACAATTGACTAGGTTCGTGCAACAAAACGCTCAATTCTAGAGAATGATACGATGTGTTTGCGATCAACGGTTTTGCGTTCAATCCTGATCGCAAGTAGATGTCACACGCAGATACCTCACAAAGGATGCCGGATGTGCGTCACTTACAACTTGACCCCAACGACGGATTGTGAGATATATTGAAGCGTGTAAAGCGGGCTTAAGTCTAATGGTTTGATCCTGGTTTATTGAAGTCACAAAAGCGGTCAAGTGAATCATTTTGGGCCTGCATGTAGGCAGTTTGCTGGTTTCATCTGGTGATTTCACATTTATATGGTTCTTTCGGCCTTTTGTGCCTTGTTTAGAGTGATATAAAACTATTATCCTATTTTGCTGTGATTAAACTTCACCCATTAAAAGATTTTTGGTTAACACTAGAAGTCCCAGAAATTTCGAGCTCCATAGGGTTCCAATGGTAGAAATGTTAAATGACCCCTCTCTGAGACTTCTAGTGTTAAGGAATTTGCTTTTATGATTTTTTTTTGCATTAGACTGGGGTGTAGGTGGTTATCGTTCCGGGTCTCAGCAGTCTCACTTGAGGTGTGAAATGTAATGATCTGGTCTATCCTCCTGCATGATTAGAAAGCATAGATGATTAACACCTTTTGGATAAGGCCTTGTGAGGGAAAGGGCAGTACAGCTGAGTTTAGCTGTGTCACATTACAGACCCTTCTATCAGCTCTCCTCTTCTCTTAGCACTGTTAACTGTACTGTACTACCCTTTACCATACTTCTTGTTCAGGGATAAAAGCTGATAGTGTCAGTAACATACTTACATCTGTTGTGCTCAGCTTGTAATCACTCTCCAATGGGATCAGAGCAGGGTCTCATTACGTCTCATACAGGAGTAGTCAAGAACAGCCCGGCTCTCATTGCAGAACAATTACAAGTTGCTTGAGCACAATAGACATTATTATGATTACATCTACGTAGGGGTGTACCAATCGCAATCACAGAAGGTGCAACAGAGCCTGTGCAGGAGAAGGGTCCACCAACCACAGCGCCTACTTCATCTGAATGTGTGTCCAAGCATGCATATTTAGCTGGAGTATTTTGGAGAAAGGTCTCATGGGGTCCCTACACTGCAATACACGCTTCTGGCCAGCAGCTGAGATTTGTATGCCTGGTATTGGCTTTGCATGGCAGTGATGTCATGCATCACCATAGCAGGCACACCCATGTCAGCTATCGGCCATTGTGCCAGCAGCAGAACAGGATGCTGCACATCATGGGAGCCAAGGGAGGCGAGTAGAATGTTTTGAGGGTTTTTATACGTTAGAGGCAGGATGGAGACATAGAATATTAGGATGGGGTACATATACAGTATACTAGGAAGGGGCCCAGGATGGGGACATATATACCAGGGTGGGAGGACATATATACCAGAATGAGGGGCATATATACCAGGAGGAGTCCCTGGATTGAGGACATATATACCAGGAGGGGAGACATATACCAGGAAGGGTTCCAGGATGGGAGACATATATACCTGGAATTGACCTAGGATGGGGGACATTTATACCAGGATATAGGACATTACTACATAATGAAGAGGGGGAGGGCACCATACATGTTTTCATTGGTTCTAGAATCCTACGAGAGCCTAATATACAGGGGGGTCCCACGTACAACATGTGCATCACTGCCCTTTGGAATCTAGTTACAGCACTGCATCTTAAACACTGAGTAAACAGGAGAGCTGCTAGAAGGGTTTGTAATGTGACACGGTTAATCTCAGCTGCTCTGCCCTTGACCCCACACTGACTCATGCAGGAGGTTATACCAGGAAATCAAGGCTGTATCATTACATCTCACACTAAGAAATCTGCTCTAAGCTATGGTGGGGGCATGTTCGTCTTTCCTTTCAGTGTTGCTGTCTGCTTATGATTGGTCAGCATTATACAGGGAAAAGAAGTGCACACCCCCAGTAAAAACTGTCTGCTGATATCCACTTGTACTTAAGAAAGTTAACTCACTAGGTGCCAAATACCGTACTTTGATTGCTAATAGGGAGGAGAAATTAAAAAAAAAGAAAGGTCCTTTTTAACAAAATGAATGTTACCCTGTGTGTCAAAGAAAGCTAGGCATTTTAACAATTCAATTTCACTATCAATTCTTTCATTGTTTGGAGATAACATTCCTATGTTAAAAAGCAGAATAATGCACCTAGGACGGAGTAATCCTATAGCTGTATATACATTAAATGGAAGTAAACTCGGGACTACAGAACAGGAGAAGGACTTGGGTATTCTCAATACAAATAAGCTGAGCAGCAGCACTCAATGTCAGGAGGCAGCTGCTAAAGCAAACAAGATTTTAGGGTGTATAAAAAGATATTAGATCCTGTTATCTCAACGTATTGTTACCCCTCTATAAATCAGGTGTAAGGCCATATCTAGAATATGGGATCAAGTTATGGGTTGCACATTTAAAAAAGGATATTCAGAAGTTAGAGTCAGTTCAAATATGGGTAAACTAGATTATTACATGGGATGGAAGGTCTATCATATGATGAGAGGTTGGAAAAGTTGGCCTTGTTTAGCTTAAAAAAAAAGAAGCCTCACAGGAGATCTCATTTATATGTATAAATACATGTGTGGTCAATACAAAGGACTGGCACATGACTTATTCCTTCCAAAGACAATACTAAGGACCAGGGGGCACTAATTATATGGGTGGAAGCAGGGGCATAACTACCGCGGTCGCAGCGGTCGCCATTGCGACTGGGCCCGGGAGCCTAGGGGCCCGGCGGCCGCCCGGCAGTTCAGCAGCCAGCTCCTGTCAGTGAGGGAGGAGCTGCACTGATCTGTCACAAAACACGCGGCGGCTATATGACCCGCTGCCGCTGCCGACACCGGGCCCCGCTGCCTGGTGTCAGCGGCGGCAGTGGGGCCCCCTCCCCCGACACCGCGCACAGTAATGTTGAAGCATAGGGCTGCCGGCGGCACTCTATGCATCATCATTCCCCCCGTGCCTGCGCGGTGACGTCACTCCTGTGCGACTGCTGTGCTCAGAGCACAGGACAGGAGGATGCCGACTGGAGCACCGGGAGAAGGGGGGAGTACGAGCAGAGGTGGAAGAGGAGACCGGTGAGGACAGAGCAGTGGCTGGGGAATGATGGGAGCAGTGAGGACAGAGCAGTGGCTGGGGAATGATGGGAGCAGTGAGGACAGAGCAGTGGCTGGGGAATGATGGGAGCAGTGAGGACAGAGCAGTGGCTGGGGAATGAGGGGAGCAGTGAGGACAGAGCAGTGGCTGGGGAATGAGGAGAGCAGTGAGGACAGAGCAGTGGCTGGGGAATGAGGGGAGCAGTGAGGACAGAGCAGTGGCTGGGGAATGAGGGGAGCAGTGAGGACGAGCAGTGGCTGGGGAATGAGGGGAGCAGTGAGAACGAGCAGTGGCTGGGGAAGGAGGAGAGCAGTGAGGACGAGCAGAGGCTGGGGAAGGAGGAGAGCAGTGAGGACGAGCAGAGGCTGGGGAAGGAGGAGAGCAGTGAGGACGAGCAGAGGCTGGGGAAGGAGGAGAGCAGTGAGGACGAGCAGTGGCTGGGGAAGGAGAAGAGCAGTGAGGACGAGCAGCAGCTGGGGAAGGAGGAGAGCAGTGGCTGGGGAATGAGGAGAGCAGTGAGGACGAGCAGTGGCTGGGGAAGGAGGAGAGCGGTGAGGACAGAGCAGTGGCTGGGGAAGGAGGAGAGCAGTGGCTGGGGAATGAGGAGAGCAGTGAGGACAGCAGCAGTGGAATGAGGAGACGTGAAGACAGAGCAGGAAGAGAGAGGGTGAGTACTTGTTTTTTTTTTTATATATATATTAGTGAATACACGGTGGCCAGAGGCCTGGGGAGGCTCATTATACATGGAGGCCTGGAGAGGCTGGCTGCATTAGTATACATTGAGGCCTGGTGAGGCTGGCTGCATTAGTATACATGGAGGCCTGGAGAGGCTGGCTGCATTAGTATACATGGAGGCCTGGAGAGGCTGGCTGCATTAGTATACATGGAGGCCTGGAGAGGCTGGCTGCATTAGTATACATGGAGGCCTGGAGAGGCTGGCTGCATTATTATACATGGAGGCCTGGAGAGGCTGTCTGCATTAGTATACATGGAGGCCTGGAGAGGCTGTCTGCATTAGTATACATGGAGGCCTGGAGAGGCTGTCTGCATTAGTATACATGGAGGCCTGGAGAGGCTGTCTGCATTAGTATACATGAAGGCCTGGAGAGACTGGCTGCATTAGTATACATGGAGGCCTGGAGAGGCTGGCTGCATTATTATACATGGAGGCCTGGAGAGGCTGGCTGCTGCATTATACATGGAGGCCTGGAGAGGCTGGCTGCTATACATGGAGGACTGGGGAGGCTGGCTGTATTATTATACATGGAGGCCTGGGGAGGCTGGCTGCTATATTATACATGGAGGCCTGCAGAGGCTGGCTGCTATATTATACATGGAGACCTGGAGAGGTTGGCTGCTATATTATACATGGAGACCTGGAGAGGTTGGCTGCTATATTATACATGGAGGCCTGGAGAGGCTGGCTGCTATATTATACATGGAGGCCTGGGGAGGCTGGCTGCTATATTATACATGGAGGCCTGGGGAGGCTGGCTGCTATATTATACATGGAGGCCTGGAGAGGCTGGCTGCTATATTATACATGGAGGCCTGGGAGGCTGGCTGCTATATTATACATGGAGGCCTGGAGAGGTTGGCTGCATTATTATATATGGAGGCCTGGTGAGGCTGCATAATAAACATGAAGGACACCTTATACATTGAATATAGAGGTGTAATATACATAGAGGTCTATGAGGCTGCATTATACTGGAGGTCTATAGGGCTGCATTATAAATGGAGGTCTGGGGGGGGCTGTATAATACAAAATGAAGGGAAACCTTATACATGGAATATAGGGGTGAATTATACATGGAGGAGTATGGGGCTGCATAATACCATCTGAAGTTTTATGGGGTTGTGTTATAATACATATAGGACTATGGGGGCTACATTATAATATATGGAGGACTATGGAGGCTACCTTATACATGGACTATGGAAGTGCATTATAAAACATGGAGGCCTATGTGGTGCAGTATAATATATGGAGAACTATGGGGTGAATTTTAATACATGGAGAACTATGGGAAATGCATTATAATTGAAGGGCTACTTTATACATGGAGGATTATGGGGGTGCATTATAATATACGGAGGGCTATGTATCTGCATTCTAATATATGAAGGGTTATGTGGGACCCTTTATACAATTATTTGGAAGGCTATGTGGGGGCTGTTATAGTATTTTGAGAACTTTATACAAGGGGGACAAAGATACAAGTATGGGATGGAAACGTTTTGTGCTGAGGGAAAAAGGCTCTTTCCCTCAGCACCCAACTTTCCCATGCTCTGTTATACATCTCTCAGCACCCAGCTTTCTCATGCTCTGATATACATCTCTCAGCACCCAACTTTCCCATGCTCTGCTATACATCTCTCAGCACCCAGCTTTCTCATGCTCTGATATACATCTCTCAGCACCCAACTTTCCCATGCTCTGCTATACATCTCTCAGCACCCAGCTTTCTCATGCTCTGATATGGGAAAGCTGGGTGCTGAGGACAAGATAAATATCAGAACATAGGAAAGCTGGGTGCTAATAGAGGGATTTCAGGGTGCTGTGGGTGAGAGCCAAGTGTCAGCGTCATTATCCTGTACCCCGAGTGTCAGTGTCATTATCCCCTACCCCAAGTGTCTGTGTATGTGGAGGGGGGGGGGCCCAGGTCTAAACTTTGCACCGGGGCCCATCCAACTCTAGTTACGCCACTGGGTGGAAGAAAGGCGATTCTGACAGCTAAGAAGGAAAGGGTTCTTTACAGTTAGAGCAGTCAGACTGTGGAATGCCGACCACAAGAGGTAGTAATGGCAGATACTATAACGGCTTTTAAAAAAAGGCTGGGTGATTGATGATTTCCTCATAACAAATGACATTGTGGGCAGAAAAAATCTAGCAATCGAGAATGTAGAACTGGTGGGGAAAAGTTGATGGACCTAGGTCTCGAGGTGAATATGACTTTGGCGGTCGGCAGAATACATTGCTCAGCAGATTGTGATGGATCTCATAGGACAGATATTAATTTTCCAGTATTTGCATTTATTTTCTATCCAGTGTTCATTTCTTTTAATTCTAGAAATTCGTAAACAGATTTGTCACCAGAACAGGAAGAAGCAAAAGCTCATATTTACCTGTAAATGTTTTGATGAAAGGTATTATAGGATGCAAATGTCAGAAGCCCCCCGAACCCGACACCGAGGGAATAAAAGATCTGCAGGGCCGCTTCTATCCACACCTGTTATTAAATGCACAATGTATCAGCTGAATATGAGTAAAAATCTGGACATATCATGGATATAGGAGAGGGATCACATCGTTGAAGTCTATGAACTCAGACCTTACATAAATGATAAACCCTGCACCCATTTACCTAACACTCTGCTTCAATGACCGGGATCTGAGATAATTTTTTATCACGGATGTTAAAGGAGTTAAGGCTGCTTTAAACGCTCATGAAAGCACCCGCCCCTGTTGTTTGTGCGTCACAGGCAAATTGCTGCCCGTGGCATACAAAATCGCTAGTACCGGTCACACGTACTTACCTTCCTAGCAATGTCGCTGTGGCCGGCGAACAGCCTCTTTTCTAACGGGGCGGTTCATACGGCGTCACAGCAACGTCATACGGCAGGCATCCAATAGAAGCGGAGGGGCGGAGAGCAGCCTCATGAAAGTCATGCCCACCTCGTTGCCGGAGGACGCAGGTACGTTGTTGTTCGTCATTCCTGGGGTGTCACACATAGCGATGTGTGCTGCCTCAGGAACGACGAACAACCTGCGCCCAGCACCAGCAATGATTTTTTGAAAATGAACGACGTGTCAACGATCAACGTTTAGGTGAGTATTTTTGATTGTTAACACTCGCTCATAGGTGTCACACGCAACACCGTCGCTAACGACGCCGGATGTGTGTCACGAATTCTGTGACCGCGACGACATATCGTTAGCAATATCGTTGCGTGTAAAGCCCCCTTTAGGTGTTAGGACAACCTCTTCTAACTCCCCATGTTTTCCCCCGGTAGAATAATAAAGCCGATACTCAGCTCCCATGATGGTGCCCTTCCAGCGGTCTCCAGGATCACGGTGCAGGGGCTCTTGTTGGGTTGTGACATCACAAGAGCACCTCGTGCAATCAGTGCTGGCTTCCTTCTCCCCACCTTTTGACCAAACGAACAATCACCAGGAAGTGAGTGCCGGCACAGCGCTTGCTTTCTTTTGATTAACTCATTTGGTCCTAAGGCGGGGAAACAGAAGCCGGCGCTGATTGGACATGGAGCTCATGTGACATCACAACCCCACATGAGCCCCGGCATTGAGATCCCAGACACCGCTGGAATGGCGCCGGTACTGGAGGTGAGTGTAGAGTTTATTATTTTACCGGGGGGGAAACATGGGGAATCAGAAAAAAATGTCCTAGTAGTGGACAACCCCTTTAAACCTCTCAGTTGCTTGAGCCAAAAGTGCTATGATCTCTATTGTCACCGCCCCATCACAACATGTCAGACAGTAAATTTCCAATCTGTTATCATGACAGTCGGTGGGATAATAAAGCCCCTTAGGTCTAGGATCTTTATACTCTTATCAGTAGAGACAAGTAAAAAAAAAAATCACAAGTCCTCGGCCCAGGGTAGTATTCGGTAGCCGTCGGATGGAAGCCCTGATGTGAACCGCCACTTATCTTCTGTCATCCATGGCTCTTCTTTTGATTGGCGTGAGGTCATGGCTTTGCCACGCTGCAACGATGACGTAGCTCTAAACTAGCTAATCAGAACAAGAGTTGGGGATGTCAAAAAGTGGAAGGTGGTTCCAGCAACCTCAGAATAGTGACCTTGGCATTGGACCAGGAACATGTAAATTGTTTCGCTCATATCTAGTTATGAGGTCATTTTTTCCTGAAAAATACTTTGTGTGTGTAAAAATTATAGAACAAAAATTACACCCAACTGCTATCACTATAACTAAAATGATCTGTAGTTTAAAACGACTGTGGCGGTAAAGTACGAAAAACACCACAAAACAATGCCAAATTTCTGTTTTTTGGTCACATTGTCTCCTGTAAAAAGAGTAAAAGTAATCAAAAAGGCGTACGTATCCCAAGACGGAGTCTGAAGGAAGACAGAATGTTATAATTTTTACTATCTCTATTTTCCCTTAAAAAATTCTGTCCCTAACAAAGATTTAGTAATAGATTAAAGAGCACAAAATGTTCAACTTAAAAACATGGTGGTAAAAAAAAATTAAAATAAATAAATCAAAGTTTCAGATTAAAGCAGCTTTCACAATATAAATTGCATACATATAAGAGCCCAGGCCATGCTGTAGAATGTAAAAAACACCTAGGGGATGGTCCGGGCCGATGGGTGTCGCTGCTCTCTGGTCCGGCACCTCTTCTCTGCGGCGATCGTCGTCCCCCTTCTTCTGAGGTCCGTATTCTATGTCATCTACACTAGCTGAAATTGAGGTCCTGCGCAGGCGTACTTTGATCTGCCCTGCTGAGGGCAGATCAAATTATTGTAGTGCGCATGCAAGGGTGGTCTGTAACCTTACCTTGCGCCTGCGCAGAACCGCAATGTCAGCCTGTTTGGATGACGCAGATGTGTCATCCATACTGGGCTGGGTAGAAGGAGAATGGCGATCGCAGCACGTAGGAGGTGCCGGACCGGAGACCAGCGACACCCTTTGGACCGGACTGCCCTCTAGGTGAGTATTATAAAACATTTTTTCACATTCTTCAGTACAGCCTGGGCTCTTATACAAAGCATTCTTGAATACTGTATATAAGGGCTTACTGGTGGTGGTCACAGCTTACAGTCGCCAAATCTGGTGACAGGTTCCCTTTAACTCTGCTCACAGCCTTAGTGTTCCTCCTCCCTGCTGAGATCTCACCCTGCTCTTTACAAGCTGCAGCTGTTAGTCTGGGTTTCTAAAATGCTCATCTTAGTATTATACAGCCCTGACATGGATTTTCACAGTAAGTACACCAGCCTCATTGATTTAAAGAAACTATTAAAGAATATAGGCAAGTTGTATTATAAAATCTGGTAGATCCACTTTAAGGCATCTTTATGTTGACAACATTTACACAACGTACCAAGTATAAACAAGAGGAAGTTTAGGAAAAAGAAATTTGCACAAAATACATTTCTGCCTAAGTAGGAAACATTCATTTTAACCATTATTTATTTACCTTTGAAGACAACAAGTGGTCAAACTGCGGGGTGAGATAGAATTTTACTCCAATCCACGCCCCATCCAATGTCACTCCACGGATTAACAGCATGATCAGGATTACATATGGGAACGTTGCTGTGAAATAGACCACCTAAACATAGAGGGAAGCAGTGGACATTTACATGGCAGGATTTGGACAAGCTTCCTAGAAGAATAAGACCTTACTACTTTTAAGACTATTTGGACGAAACAATCACTGATCTCAGGGAGATCAGCCAGAGAAAACACTGCTGGCAGCCAGCAAAGGCGCTCAACACAGTGAAATCCTAGGTGCATTGCCCCCTGGGAAGTATGCAAATCAAAAAACGGTTCGAGGAGCCTCTGTTAGGCTAGGTCCCTCCCGGAGGGATATCTGGCTATCTTCTGTGTCGAGACTGCTAACAGAGGCTCCACAGACCTTTTTTGATTTGTGCCTTGGTATTTCCCTTGTCATATCCTTAAACTCGTCAAAGGGTTGGATATTGACTAAAAGGACCACTTAATATGGGGGTTATGGTGGTCTCCTTAAAAAGAGCCACTACTTGGCTAGGTCCTTCCCGGAGGGATATCTGGCTATCCTCTGTGTCGAGACTCCTAACAGAGGCTCCACTGACCTTTTTTGATTTAAGACTATTTGCATATAGAGTTTTTCCTTAGGAAGTTTTATAGCAGAAACTCTCCAATTCCTCCTCAGAAATTGAAAATGCCTAAAAAATTTGGCGGTTCTGTTCAGTTTTTGCTTTGTTAAATCTGTTTAAAAGACATAACCTAAAGCTATATACACACAAAATCTTTTTGTTGTGTTTTCAGAGCAAAAAAACGAGCAGAAATTCAAATTCTTTGAGAAGTTTTGAGATTTGGAGGGGAATTTGGATAGTTTCTTTTCCATCATTTTCTGCTTAGTTTCAGCTCCAAAACCCCCAAAGGAATGGTCTGGTTTTGAAAAAAAAAAACCAACCCATACCTCTGCTTCAGTTTGTTTTAAAAAAGCAAGCTGAGCTTTAATCACCCTCCCCAGGTCCAGAACTGAGTCTCCGGCACTGCTGTTGATTTTTATTATTGTCTGCAGCATTGACATCACACCAACCGTGACCTCATCGGCCATATAATCAGGCAGAGCCCCTTAGCTCAATTATTGGCTGCGGCGCTGTGGATATGACATAAGTGATGTATTCAGTAACAGACACAGGGAGTAGCAGTGGAGACTCAACACTTGACCTGCAGAGAGTGAGCAAAGTACAGTTTGTTTTTTTAAAAACAACCTTCAGTCAAAGGAGAGAAGTTTTCCCAAACCAAAAAGCCTCTATAAAGAAGCACTCCTATCAAAATTTTTATCCTAATAATATGTTGCAGTCATCATATTATATAGCACTGTGTACTTACAATTCCTCATTTTTCACTTCTACCCAGTTATTTCTTCTCTTTTCCATTAGGTCTATGACATCATGGGATTAAAAACAGACTGGCTAAATCCTTCTAAGAGCTACAGTATGTAGAAACAGGAAGTCACGTTTCCTGCATTACTGATCACTAATGCTAAGCGAGTGTGCTTGCCACTGCTCAATGCTCGGCATCGGGGTGCTTGGGTACGGCTCGGTGCTTGATCCGACGCAAAGAGCTTGTTCCCTGCACAGTGGATTTATTTGCTCCACGCCCCCTTCAGAGAATAATAGGAGTGGGCACCCCAGTGAGAGTCGCTTTCAGTCTCTGAATGGCTCTCACTGGGGGTAAAAACAATGTGTTCAGACAATGTGTGTTAATAAAAACATGCCCTCCCTATCCTGGAAATGCTTGTTTATGGCTGGCTGTATGTGGGTGGAGAGCAGACTGTCCAATAATTGACTTCCATTATACTCATTTCTCAATTTGAGCCCATCAGAGCGTCCAACCTGCTCGACTCGAGTGACGAGCACTTAAGCACTTTAGTGCTCGGTCATTAGTCATCACTGCAAAAATCAATGGCAGGAGAGAAAACAGAAACAGCTGGGTCAGGAGTTGAAGAGGGATGACTCATACAGGGAAAAGTCTTCCGGTTTCTATATAGATCTTAGAATGATTCGGCGAGTCTGTTTTTAATCAAGTGATGTCAGAGACCTAATGGAAAACAGAATAATTAAGTGGGTAGAAAGTCAAAATGGGCAATTGTAAGTCCACAGTGCTAAATAATATGACAACTGCAATAGATTATGAGGATTAAAACTTTGATGGGAGTTACTCTGTAAGTGTATGGTAATGAAGTTCTTGAGTATCCTGTATTGGTGCTGCACATCTAGTTATATTCTTGGGTTAATTGAAAATGTTGCCATTTTCATTCTTCTGTCATGAACTAAGATTATAATTTTTTATAACCCATACCTTGCCTGATGATTTGACTCCCTTTAGGATGCAGAGGTACACAATGACCCAGGCCAAGAGTAGACACAGACACAGGTTCCACCGAATTTGTCCCGGATCTCCAATTCCAGAACTCCCTTGTATGTGAAGAACGTAGCGACTTCAGTGGAAGCATTGACCATAGAAATCACAATATAAGATGGATAGGTAGATGTTATTGATAATTTTTGGTTACTTTGACAACTCTACTACATCGAACATTATCATATCAATCTTTTTCTGGTTCTTTCGTCTAAAAAACAATAACCTGTGGAGACCATTTTAGGTTACCCCCACACTCACCTCCAGTACTCTTCGCTTGGGCTGACTGTGCTGCTGATGTTGATTGGCATCGCAGAATTGCTGTTTCGGATGAGATGGTGGTCCAGACAGAGATCAGTATTCCACCAGTTGCCACAATGTTCCCAGGGCAAACTACTGGTTAGGGAGGCGAAGAGGTAGAATAACACGTAGGCTATTATCATGTTGTAGTAGATGGCTACAAGGGCGACAATTAGCAGCATGCCCATGCCAACACCTTTGGAGTAGAGACAAAGATAGGAGAATCACATTTGCAGCATGAAAATCCCATAGCACTGCCTGAATTCTTAATGGCCATGCCACAATGGTTCTCGATCTGATAAACGTAACAATGGCGCAATGGGGAGTGAGAAACGTATAGATAGACCCATGAGTATGTAAGGATCTTTAAAGGCCTCCTAATACAGAACAAGAAAAAAGCTGCTTGCACTCACCTTTAAAAAGTGGACTAATTTTCCACACTGCCAGTGGTCCAAGGCTGGAAAATTGGCCTAAAGACAACTCCATGAAGAAGAGGGGGATTCCACAAATGGCCAACATGATGAAGTACGGAATAAGAAATGCCCCTGAAAGATGAGAATTATTATTACAGTGCACCTTAGCAGTTGACTACATAAAGGGAGGCTAAATTTTGAAATATTTTTGCTATTTTGTAGCTTCAATTGCATGGTGTTGATCAGTAGAGATCGTGAGACCCTCGCCAATTGGTTCAATTGGTCATTAGTGTAAATGTGAGGCATGATTGCATAGACTTCCTATTGAACCTGTACAGCAATTTGTGATCGAATATAAGCTGAGTGTTTCTTGCCTTTGGTTTGAGTGATACAAGTGGGTCTCTGAACACCGACCTCACCAACAAACACTATGAAATGGGCTACAAGACATAAAAAAAATTTAAAATTTAGTTAACTATGTTGTCACTCAAAGTTAAAGGCAACCATCCAGCAAGGCTTTCATATATAAAGTAAAGCCGCTGCTTTACTGGTACTATACTGGTGCTAGGATGCTGAATGTAAAGCATACTTTTTATTTAGAGATTGGAAGAGAGAGGGTGAGTACTTGTTTTTTTTTTATATAAATTAGTGAGTACACGGTGGCCAGAGGCTTGGGAAGGCTGCATTATACATGGAGGTCTGGGGAGGCTGCATTATTATACATGGAGGCCTGGAGAGGCTGCATTATACATGGAGGTCTGGGGAGGCTGCATTATTATACATGGAGACCTGGAGAGGCTGCATTATACATGGAGGTCTGGGGAGGCTGCATTATTATACATGGAGGCCTGGAGAGGCTGCATTATACATGGAGGCCAGGAGATGCTGCATTATACATGGAGGCCTGGGGAGGCTGGCTGCTATATTATACATGGAGGCCTGTAGAGGCTGGCTGCTATATTAAACATGGAGGCCTGGGGAGGCTGGCTGCTATATTATACATGGAGTCCTGGAGAGGCTGGCTGCATTATACATGGAGGCCTGGGGAGGCTGCATTATTATACATGGAGGCCTGGAGAGGCTGCATTATACATGGAGGTCTGGGGAGGCTGCATTATTATACATGGAGACTTGGAGAGGCTGCATTATACATGGAGGTCTGGGGAGGCTGCTTTATTATACATGGAGGCCTGGAGAGGCTGCATTATACATGGAGGCCTGGAGAGGCTGGCTGCATTATTATACATGGAGGACTGGGGAGGCTGGCTGCATTATTATATATGGAGGTCTGGGGGGGCTGCATAATACAAAATGAAGGACACCTTATACATGGAATATAGGGGTGCATTATGCATGGAGGAGTATGGGGCTGCATAATACAATATGAAGTTTTATGGGGTTGCGTTATAACACATATAGGACTATGGGGGCTACATTATAATATATGGAGGACTATGGAGCCTACCTTATACATGGACTATGGGGGTGCATTATAAAACATTTAGGCCTATGTGGTGCAGTATAATATATGGAGTACTATGAGGTGAATTATATTATATGGAGAACTATGAGAAATTCACTATAATAATTGGAGGGCTATGAGGGCTACTTTATACATGGAGGACTATTGGGCTGCTTTATAATATATGGAGAACTATGGGGTCAATTATAATACATGGAGAACTATGATAAATTCATGATAATAATTGAAGGGCTACTTTATACATGGAGGATTATGGGGGTGCCTTATAATATATGGAGGACTATGTGGTGCAGTATTATATATTGAGTACTATGGGGTGAATTATAATTCACGGAGAACTATGGGAAATGCATTATAATACATGGAGGACTATGGAAGCGTATTCTAATATATGAAGGGTTATGTGGGACCCTTTATACTATTTGGAAGGCTATGTGGGTGCCATTATTGTATTTGGAGAACTATATACGAGGGACTAAGATACAATCAGGGGATGGGAACGTTTTCTGCTGCCTCTTGCCCTCAGCACCCAACTTTCCCATGCTCTGCTATACATCTTCTCTCAGCACCCAGCTTTCCCATGCTCTGCTATATATCTTCTCTCAGCACCCAGCTCTCCCATGCTCTGCTATACAGCTTTCCCTCAGCACCCAGCTTTCTCATGCTCTGCTGTACATCTCTCACCACCCAGCTTTCCCATGCTCTGCTGTACATATCTCACCACCCAGCTTTCTCATGCTCTGCTGTACATCTCTCACCACCCAGCTTTCCCATGCTCTGAAATGGGAAAGCTGGGTGCTGAGGGAATGATGTCTAGCAGAGCATGGGGAAGCTGGGTGCCGAGGACAAGATGGATATCAGAACATAGGAAGGCTAGGTGCTGATAGAGGGATTTCAGATCATGGGAAATCTGGGTGCTGTGGGTAAGAGCCAAGTGTCAGCATCATTATCCTGTACCCCAAGTGTCGGTGTATGTGGAGGGGGGGCCCAGGTCTGAACTTTGCACCGGGCCCATGAATCTCTAGTTACGCCACTGCACGGACCATATATGGAACGGATGCGGATGTCACTCGGATGCATCTGTGGAAAAACAGGATTGTTTTTTGCGGACCGCAACAACAGGACGGTCATGTGAAAGTACCCTTAGGCTATGTGTCCACGCTACGGAAAATGCGCGGATTTTGCCGCGGATTTCTCGCGGAAAAGCCGCAGATTTCCCGAAAATCTGCAGCTCCGGCACTTCCCAGCCATTTCTATGGCATTTTGGAAATGCTGTGCCCATGCTGCGGATTTGGTGCGGATTTTGATCCGGAAAAATCTGCAACATGTCAATTATTGTTGCGGATTTTCATCCGGATTTTGGCTTTAAACTTGGGGAAAAAGAAAAAAAATCCGCACCAAAATCCGCATCAAATCCGCGGCAAATCCGCAGTAAATCCATGGTAAATCCACGGCAAATCCGCACCTTTAAAAAGGTGCGGATTTTGCGGGAAAGCCGCGGATTTTGATGCAGAAAAATCCACAGCAACATTCTCCCGTGGACACATAGCCTTATGCATATTTTGCTGAACATTCAGTTTCCTTTTAAGACTCCATGTAACTAATAATTGAATGCAAATTAGCTCTCCCACAGAAGAAAGAATTTCTGCTTTTCTTAGGTCATATACATTGGATGGCTGTCAGCTGAGCGATGCTTCGGACAATTGTTCAGCCTACAGCCATCTGGGACAGCACTCTTGTACAGGAGCACTTATTCATCCGAGCACTCCTGCGTTCTCTACGAGACGTCTCTGATGTTGGCTTCTCTACAGGAGAACAAAGCGACCGACAGCTCGAAATAAGACATACCCAATCAACATGTTCCCTAACAATCAGATGATCGGTGCCCCCAAACACATTAGAGTGTCAGCCAAAACTGGTGATATCAGACATCTCAGTCAACATTAGTCCAATGTGTATGAGGGCCTTTAAACAGCCAGAGCTATTTATACTAAATTAGACAAGTGTCGTGCCGTAGCGACGAAATGGTCAGCGTGCGGTGCAACAAGAGGGGAACGCCAGGGAAAAGGTAAAAGGGAGGCCCTGGCATTAGGGAGAGGAAAGAAGGGTCACCCCTTAACACTCACCTGAGTCTGAACTCTGACCTCCCTGTTGTCCCTAGACAGGTCCTTCCCCTTGTACACGATCACGTGCCTAGGCCTAGGCTGACCCTGAACTAGCACTAGCTAGTATTTAAGGTAGCTAGTCTTAGTACTGTAATAAGACTACATGGGGAGAGAGGCAAACAAGTGGGACAAAATACAAAAAGGAACTCCAAAGCTTCTCCAGAGGGGGATATCACAACTTCTACTGGAAAGAACTCCACAGCTTCAACTGGAACAACTTCACCATAGAAGCATCAGCATAGAAGAGCTATAACCGGCATAGGAGAGAGTTAGGAGTTGAAATAGAGGGAGTGGTGATAAAGTTCATCAACTGAGATTTAAAGCTACAAGGATTCTCAGGAGGAAAATAAAGACCCTCTTAACCCCTTCAGCACAGAAAGGAAATAATTCCGCTCCACTCATAATAATTGCCAAGAGGACCTGAGATCAGCCAGAGACCATGTATTTATGATTCAAGATACCCCAGAGGTTACAGCAGGGCGCAGCACACTCCTGACAACAAGATTTTTCTAGGTTATCCAATTGTATACTGTATATTTGAGGACAGCCTTTTATTTTGGTCTCAAAGTTTTTTAGGAGGTGCTAGATCCTCTTAAAATAGTTAATTTATGAAAGAACAACCAAGGAATCAACCAAATCATAATGTGCAATGATAGAAGTGGTAACAGATAAAAAACACTGATAAAGGTATCAGAAATATGGAGCAGAGAAAGGTGGAGGCCAATATGCAAAGAGAAGGGAGGCATCCTGATATATACGGTATTGGTCGAATAGGAAGCACAAAACCACCGACGTCAAGTACAGTCTCTACTGAAGGAGAAAAAGAGATACTATGGGTTTTGAACACTATATTGTTCATTCTAAGTTGATGCGCTGCTCTTCTCCAAAGACCTTTTTTGTGGCCTTCAATCTCCTCGTGACACATTAGTCTAGATCAATATAAACAATAATTAACAACCCACTGAGTGCCCATACCGTATGAGCCCTCACATCAGCCACGCTTCTTCAATTCCTCCAAGAAATGTATTTGTTAAATAATTCATGACAACAAAGTATTTCATCAATCCTTCTCATTTATATATAATTTGTATCATCTCAACAGTCACACGTCCGATTGCTACCGCGGTGTCTTTTTGCTTTTATGACTTTTATTGGCCACTTAAACCTCAGAATAATGTTCACTTTTCTGCTCTGAATAGTACATATGGTATACATACAGCATATATATATATATATATATATATATATATATATATATGCTGTACATATACTGCTCAAAAAAATAAAAGGTGTGGTATATTTACAGTCTATATATATATTGTCACGCTCCCAGTGTCCCAGCACCACTCCTTACCCACTGATCCACTCCATGTGTCCACCAGGCATGGCTGCCGCTCCCGCTCCTGCTCCCCTGACTCCTGCTCCTGGTCTCAGGAGTCTGACTTTGAGTATTGGCCTCATGGTTCTGTATAGGACCAGGCCGCGCCCACTCTCCTGGTCTTATGGGCCCAGCACACCTGATGCAGGTAATGACATGGGGCTGTGCTGGGTATATGAGACTTGCCTTTCCATGTGGGCGGGGCCTGATCAACGTGTCCTTTTGCTTGTCTTTAGAGCTAGGTGCTCAGGTCCCCTTGTGCTGTGTCCTGTTTCCTGTTACTGTTTGTCCTTTGCTACCGGGTACCTGTGCCTGTTTCCTGCAGTATCCTATAGAACTCTGTGACCCTAGTGACCCGGTTATAACCGTCCCGGCCACGCCAGTGCTCCGGCTGCCGTGTACTCTGCCCCCCGGTGGGGTACTCGGTCCAGTGGATCCACCTCCTGGGCCCACCAGTCCTCCCGGCCCTGACAGATTGATCAGGCCATGGATCCCGCTGGAGCACAAACATCAGAGCTGGCTGAGCTGCGCCAAGAGCTGGCACAACAGCGTGAAACCCTGAGCCGGATGCTGAAATTCCTGGCGTCCGTGGACCACCGGTTATATACGCTACAGACAGCCGTCTCATCTGAGTCCACGCAGCAACCAGTCTCTACGTCTGAACCTGTTGTCTCTGCAGCCTCGCAACTTCGCCTCGCTGCTCCGCCTCGGTATGCCGGGGACCCCAAGAACTGCCGGGGGTTTTTGAACCAGTGCTCGCTGCACTTCAAATTACTCCCGCACCTCTTCGCTTCCGACCAAGCCAAGATAGCCTTTGTGATGTCCCACCTGGAAGGCGAGGCGTTGGCCTGGATAAATCCGTTGTGGGAGAACGAGGATCCGGTGACGACCGACATCCGGGAATTCCTGCAGGCTTTCCGAAGTACCTTCGATGAACCGGGACGCAGTACCGCGGTTACCTCCTCGCTCCTCCGGCTACGCCAAGGGACCCTGACCGTCGGCCAATACGCCATTCAGTTCCGCACGCTTGCCTCCGAGCTAGGCTGGAACAATGAGGCCTTGACTGCCGCCTTCTGGGAGGGGCTCTCCGGTCGCATCAAGGACGAATTAGCCGGTCGTGATGTTCCCCGTACCTTGGATGCTTTGGTATCACTAGCCACCCGGATTGATCTCCGTTTTCAGGAACGAACCAAGGAGGTATCCCGGGAAAAGCGACCAGTCCGTCACGCCTTTGTCCCGCAGAGGTCTACCGTTCCCCCGCCACTGCCGTTCTGCGACTCCACTCCTGAGCCAATGCAAATAGACCGGCTGAGCCAAGCCGAGCAACGTCGTGCAGAGCGACTCGCCCGGGGCCTGTGCTTCTATTGTGGAAGCGGTTCACATCTGCTCCGCTCTTGCCCTGAGAGGCCAGGAAGACCCCAAGTCCAAGGGATGGTGGGAACCGCCACCCTTGGTACCGGAATCCCGTCAGTCCCGGTTACACAGACTGTCCAGGTCACGACCGAGAAGACCCAGTTCACGGCAGAGGCTCACATTGATTCGGGAGCAGCGGGTAATTTCATCCAACAAGCTACCGTGGACCGTTATCGGATACCGGTCATCCCGCTTGCAAAACCCCTCTGGTTCGCCTCCGTGGACGGAAAACAATTATACGAACCTGTCCGGTACACCACCGAACCCGTGAGACTTTGTATTGGTACCCTGCACACTGAGACTATTGCGTTTTATGTCATCCCGAGAATGGCTCCTGAGCTCCTGCTGGGTCTGCCCTGGCTTAAACTCCATGATCCTGACATCAGTTGGCGCTCCGGCGCAATCTCTCGCTGGAGTCCCTCGTGCCATGATACCTGTCTTCAGCCCGTCCCTCAGCCCCTGGCACCTGATCCTATCATGTCACAAGAACAGGAGAAAATGACGCAGTCCAGCGTTGTACCACAGATCCTGGCACTTGTGCCTGTGGTGCCACCGGAACCGGAAGTGATGACGCACCCCAGCGTCGTTCCACCGTCCCCGACGATTGAGACTCTGATGCCACCAGCTACCGGGGATGAGTCACCGTCCTGTGCCCGGTCCGAGTCGCCCGGGCCGGTTCTCCACGATGTCAGTACTGTTTCTGTCGGTCCTCCTCTTCCCGTTGCCCCCGCTGCCACTGCTGGTAGATCGGCTAAGCGCCGTGCGGCTAAGAAGGCGGTACGGGGTCAGAGGTCCTTCCCCGCCTTTGCGTCGGGCCCCGGCCCGGTGTCTCGATCCGGGGTGCCCCTGGGGTTCTGTGCTCGGAGGGGGGGGCTTAGAGGGGGGGGTACTGTCACGCTCCCAGTGTCCCAGCACCACTCCTTACCCACTGATCCACTCCATGTGTCCACCAGGCATGGCTGCCGCTCCCGCTCCTGCTCCCCTGACTCCTGCTCCTGGTCTCAGGAGTCTGACTTTGAGTATTGGCCTCATGGTTCTGTATAGGACCAGGCCGCGCCCACTCTCCTGGTCTTATGGGCCCAGCACACCTGATGCAGGTAATGACATGGGGCTGTGCTGGGTATATGAGACTTGCCTTTCCATGTGGGCGGGGCCTGATCAACGTGTCCTTTTGCTTGTCTTTAGAGCTAGGTGCTCAGGTCCCCTTGTGCTGTGTCCTGTTTCCTGTTACTGTTTGTCCTTTGCTACCGGGTACCTGTGCCTGTTTCCTGCAGTATCCTATAGAACTCTGTGACCCTAGTGACCCGGTTATAACCGTCCCGGCCACGCCAGTGCTCCGGCTGCCGTGTACTCTGCCCCCCGGTGGGGTACTCGGTCCAGTGGATCCACCTCCTGGGCCCACCAGTCCTCCCGGCCCTGACATATATATATATATATATATATATATATATATCTCTGTAAATCTATATATATATATATATATATATATATATCTGTAAATCTATATAGTGTGTGTGTATCTATCTATATATATATATATATATATATACATACATTTTATATATATATATATATATATATATACATACATTATATATATATATATATATATATATATATATATATATAATGTATTGATAGGATGTGTTGAAAGTGTTCTGTCCCCTCCACAGGACGCGCGGTGTACCTCCACATCACCACTTACGCCTGCCGGTAGTGACCTGGACTCCTGCCGCCTCGTTCCATGGACTTTCTCCTAGGCTAAATCACTGGAGCAACTGCCAGGCAGCCACCTTGCTGGTTACCAGACCTTCCTTCATATGCCCCGACCTCAGTGCGGCCATTAGCCCCTGACCCTGACTGGTCGTCCGAGCATGACTGGATCCACATTAGTATTCTGTGATTCCTGAGTCTCACATCATACTCGTACTGTACCTAAATACAGGTTGAGCACATTGGTCTGTAACCTTCACATTTACCCATTCCCATATCCTGTTGTTATCCAGTTTGTCCGACCTGAGGAAGGCCGGTTGGCCGAAACGTTATCTGGCGGACCTTTTTACAGCACTTTCTTCACATTTTTGCACTGACAAAATAAAAGAATAGGATTTGGATATCAACTTTATTGTGTCTTTTTGATCTTTATGGGAAATAGTTAGTGTGCCGGAGTTACCACATACTATTATTCAATTTTTCTCCTGAGCACCTACATGAGGTGATGCGAGGTCTTTCTCTTATACGAATCCAGCAGGAAAGCTACCTATACCAATGAATACTGACAGTAGGATTTATGGAAAGTCAGGGAGCATCTTGCACAACCAGATGCTGTAATTTTCTGTGGCCAGAAACTACATGACTGTCTGTCACACGTGACACACCCGTGACATTATCCTTGTCCAAATTTTTGTTTAATTTAATGGGAATCAGTCATCAGGTTTTTTCTACCTAATCTGAGGTCAATATTATCTATAATCAGAGACCCTGATTCCAATGATATTTCACTTACTGGCTTCTTAGTATAGTTTTTATGCAATCTTTGTTTAATAAGCAGGGCATTATCACAAGAGAACTAAGAGGCCTGTTGTTATGTATACCAACCATGCCCCCATCACTGATTGGCTGCTTTCTGCCTATGTAGAGTGTATACAGATCGCTGCCCATCAGTGGAGTGGGTGGGGTTATACAGAGCTCAGTGAACTGGTAGTTCTGCAACAGATAAAACAGTTTTTAATAAAAACTGTAGCACTTAGTAAAATAAGTGATATATCTCTGGAATCAGGATCTCTGTCCCTAAATCATGGTAGTCTGAGATAAGGTGGTAGAAAACTGGTGACACATTCCCTTTAAAACAATGCATCATGGATCAAGCTTGCAGTGCAGTGAGAAATGACCTTGTGGCCTTTTTTTGCACATTTGTATACTGTATAATGGCTGATAGCATCCATGTATAATGGGTTGTGGGTGGAGATGCGATTCATGTTATCTCACTGTATTACTAAATTTAGAAGACTCCTACCCGCTGTGAACGAGGCCAAGCTGGTGACTGTTCAATAGCAAAAAAAGTGACAAAAGTATTTCACACAGATGTGATCGTTTTCATCTCAGCACAGCAGTTCTGTGCATTGCTCAGCTGGTGTTCTCTATACCTCGTCTGTCTCCTGCGATGTGGCCTGGGGGAGACATTATGGCACATGCACAGCTCGCTGTGTTAAATATTCAATTTATATTCAACATTAAAAACTATGGGTAATTGTTTTTTTCTTTTAAAATATGTATACTGGATAAATAATTAAAAATAACCTTTTTTCTGATTGGTCCATTGCAGAACAAAAAGATCAATGACGCCGACACAATTTTTTGTGTTTACTCCCGCTATGTCCAATTGGCAAGATGCAAGTCACCTCGCCCAGTTCCGGTTGCCTCCTTTCAGGGGTGTGTCACGGGTGACAGACACTCAGGTGGTTTCTGGCCATAGCCGGTCACAGCGTTTGGCAGCACAGAATGCTCCCTGACTTTCCATTGTTCCTGCTGTCAGTATTCATTGGTATAAGTAGCTTTCCTGCTGGATTCATCTCTTCCCCCTTTGGACCCAGCAGGAGCTCACCTTCCACCCAGCTGCTGATCATCAGTATTCTCTTGGTGTTTAAATACCCCTTCCTTCCTTGCACTGGTGTGGGTGATATTCTTCAGTTCATTCAAGCCCTGGGTGTAAGTAGGTGGCTTGTACTTCTCTGAGCTATCATTGTTGAAAACGTTGCTGAAACTTCTACCGGTGTCATCTTGAGATAAGTTGTTCATGCTTTTTCCCTTGTGTGTCCTACTTGTGTTTAGTATAGTGGTTAGTGGGGTTGAAGAAGAGCTCATCCTACCCGTTCCCTATTTAGGGTCCAGGACTAGGAATACTTAGGGTCAGGTATCTGGCTCAGCGCACAAGTGAGGAACCTATCTAGGGTGGTGAGGGACCTCAGGGACCAGCAGTAGGTTTGGTCAGGGGTTACCATCTTCCATTTTCCTAGACACAGGGTTTCCCTTTACTTCCTTTTCGCTGCTCGCTTGGTACTTCCCCGTACCTAGTGTGACACCTCCACAGACTTCCAACCAGTTTTGTTTCCTAGACTCCTGCTGTCTCCCCTATGGTCTGGACAGTGACCCTTCTCCTCTACACCGGTGGCTACCGACTGACTGACCTTGTCTTTCTTTCTGGGTTAGGCTTTTGTTTTCCTCCTTGGATTAGTTTCTTGGTCCCTGTCTTGATTTTGGTTCTGACCCTTTTGTTTATCCTCCAACAACGTCTTCATTACATCCTCTGACTTGACCTCATTTCTAGTGGCGACATATAGCTATATTTCTGACTGCACCTCACTTCCACCAATCAATGAGAACCATGATCTG